>NW_026875274.1:0-102529 GCF_032173495.1 Musca vetustissima
TTAAAATTGCCTTCCATGGGGTGGGTATTGATTTAATTTTTTGACTGCTATCATTTATATCGTTTTTCATTAGGGAATACTGTATATAATCTCTTTCTTCGAGTGTAATAAATTTTGAAACTCCCGGTGTATTGGCACCAAATATCTCCCAAAAGAAACACCATATTAATCCAAGGACACATGATATATACGAGATTCCTGGCCAACCCAAACTTGATGTTGCAATGAGTCCACTAACAAACATGGCCATTACCGTACCACAATCAATGCCCGAATTAGCCAAAACCCCTAGGCGATTTCTCTCCTCCGGCGGACTCCAATGGGCCAAATGTGCATAAATCGCTGTCATGTCGAAACCTTGGAAAAATCCCTGCAGAACACGTACGGTACAAAATATTTTCCAATCACCCCATTTTAGGGTGAATGGTAATGCTAAGCCAACCAGTGAAGATCCAAGGGTGGTTATAAATAATGTCGCCTTTGCCCCGAAACGTTTACAAACATAGCCAGCTGGCAATTGGGTGATGACATAACCCCAAAAGAAACTGGACAATATGTAGGATTTTTCCGCTTCGCTCCAATTATATTGCTGAAAATTAGATTTGATTTTTTTTAATATTTTTTTTAAAGGCATTGATTGATTTAAAATATTTACCGGAAAATTAGGATTTGTTGTTGTTGCATTTGTCATTGCCACCAATGATATACTGCCATTGTATTTGGTCATATAATTTATGGCAATACAAGTGAATAACAATAATGACTGGATGTGTCTTTGACCGATAAAGGGGCCTGAAAATGAAAACCAGAAATTAAAATTAATTAAAAAAATCTTTAAATACAAGAAAAATCATTGAAAAATTAATACTTGTGGGATTGTAAATTGTAATAATTAAAACGGGTTGAACATACCTTTGGCTACAATTGGTTCCATTATAATTTTTATTTATTGATTTTTTGCCTCAAAATTCTCTATACGATACTGTCATTTTTATGAACCTCCTAAAAAGCGTCTGATATTCCTGTCTCTCAGTCTTAATTGAATCGAGAAAAAATCGAAAATGCAATTTATCTAAAATTATATTGTTATCAAAATAACCAGAACTTGTGCCAAGTTATGGGTACTCAAGTCAACAACATAATGCTGCAGATAACAATAAATTGTTGAACAAGTTTTAGGTATTTGTTTGGCATGACAATGAAATTGAAAGATATTACATTGATATCAATTGATTCGGCCAATTTTACGTCATAACTTAAAGCAAGGGCTGCGGAGTCAGAAAATGTTATTGGAGTCTAAATCGAATACACAGAAAAAAATTTAATGAGCATGTACCTCGCTTTGAATACAAGTAAAAATTCTTATAATCATGAGAAAGCCATTTAAAAAAAAATGTAAACATTTCATTCATAATACAACTCGCTATACTTTACCACTATTTGCGCTCATTTTACCCTTCTCTCTTTCTTTCTCTCTCTTTGATAAAAACAAATGTATTCCTCTCATGAAAAAATACACCACAACCATCAGTGTTCGGCTGTGTTTTGTTTTGGCGTCGTTCTCCAACTCTCCACTTACTTGGCAGTTGTTATTTTTGCAACCGAATTGTTACCGACCTCGGTATTGGTGTTAAAAATTCGCATATGCTTTTTTCAAATTTTTTCAAAGTAAGTGCTAAATACAATATACCAAACAAGTGTTGATACGAACAACAAGTCCAACCGAATGTTCAACATTGCATATGGCAATTCTAATGACGCCAGCTCTATCGCGATTTTGACAGACAGATAGTTAAGGGTATAGCAATTTGGAATAATGCTATATGGGGATATGCCTAAAATTGTATCAATATTGTATCAATGTTGGTAGGGTACGAAATTATTGGCCAAGATTTCAAGCTGTAGGAGTGGAAAATTCTTTATGGGCATTAAAACCCTTGGTCAAGTTTTCGAGTTATGGCGCTATAGGTCAAGTTTTTTTTGTTGTAGTGTGATGATGAAAAAAGAAAAATCTTCATATCATCAAAATATTCTACAAAAATACGATTTTAAATAGGGTCCCCAAAGAAAACCATTAAGGAAAGTAGTAAAGTCGGACTGGGCCGACTATATGATACCCTTCAGCACTTTGGGTATATTGTACATATGTATCCTTACAATGATAAATTGAATTTCATTCGGGCAGATTTATTTAATTTCATTCGGGCAGATAAATTTAATTTTATTCTGGCAGATTTACGTACCGTGGGACAAATTTATGGAAAACGATTTCTAGCAAAATTGATACACGCTATTCGGTACAAAATTTAACCCGAGCTGTGCTACCGCGACCATATGGTCACACTCATATGACGATCAATAAATCATCTGGTGTGAACTACTGATAAACATACCACTGACATCAATGTCATTTGTGTGTTGCAATTGATCCTGTCGATTATCCTGATAAGAAAAAATGTTACAAATCAAATTTTTGGATAATACGAAAAAAAAAATAATTACGGCACTATTCGGGTTAATTTCAATCAGACACCCATTCGAAATACATATGGAAGCTATGGCTGCATCTGCACCAATTTCAACAAAACCCAATAGCGTCATTCAGTACGTTATGCCAAATTTCGTGAAAATCGAAAAATATATTCGGACATTAGTGCACCGTTTACATTAAATCGGACGAAATATATAAAGGGCTATATCTAAATCTGAATGGATCTTCACGAAACTTATCACACGCCATTTCGATTTTCACAAAACATAGCACACATCATTCTACACTCAATTCAGTACGCTATGCCAAATTTCGTGCAAATCGAAAAATATATAGGGTATTTGGTGCACCATTTACATTAAATCGGACGAAAATATATATAGGAGCTATATCGAAATCTGAACCGATTTTCACGAAACTTAACGCACATCATTCTACTCTTAATTCGCTGTGCAAAATTTTGTGCAAATCGCAAGATCAAAAGGGACATTGGTGCACCATTTGTCTTAAATCGGGCGAAAATATATATGGGAGCTATATCTAAATCTGAACTGATTTTCACGAAACTTAGCACACATCATTCTAGGCTTAATTCAGTACACTATGCAAAATTTCGTGAAAATGTAAATATATATGGGAGTTTGGTGCACCATTTATATAAAATCGGACGAAACTATATATGGGATCTATATCGAAATCTGAACCGATTTTCTCCTATTTCCATATGGTTCGTCCTTGGGCCAAATAAGTGACTTGTGCCAAATTTAATCAAATTCGAATCATAAATGCGACCTGTACTTTGTTTACAATTTAACATCAACAGACGGACATTCATAAATCGATTCAGAAAGTGATTTTATATTCTCAAAAGGAACCATGGGCCTATTTAGTTTCTTTATGTCTGTTACAAACATATGAACTACAGTGTGGTGAAGGGTATAAAAAGGGGCGAATATTAATAATTTTTGGTAGGGAGTTTTTTTTACCATATACGACTACAAAATATCAAATTACAGCGAATTCGATAGAAAAACGCGAGGGCACCCTTTTATGGCGGCTACCGGAAAAAGTGGATCTATATTTAGTACCAAATTTCAGCGAATTGGGTTATCGTGCATAAAGAATCTCAAAATACCAAAAATTGGGGGAATCCATATAAGGCTAAGCCTAAACGTGAACCGATATAGCCCATATTCGAACTTGATCTGCCTGGAGATCTATCTGAATTCGTTTAGACACTAGAGTGATTACAACATACGGACATGATTAAATCGTCATAGAATTTTCGGCTGATATATATATATATATACAAACGGAAAAACAAACCCAGTGAACGGAGCAGTATAGTCGGACGGTACCCTACACAACTACCACGGAACTCTAACTTTCTGCGGATGTTTATTCCGAGTCTGGGTAATATTTCGTAATAATTGCCCCATCTTGCCCGATTAGAGGTCAAAAGCACCTCTTCCTTACATTTTCGAATATTCAGTACAGCCCTTCTAATTACTTGTTCAGATTCCCTTCACGGTGGGTTGTGTTGTGATGTTCGGACTAAATTCGATCCGAAAACACACAAAAAAATTAAGTTTTCGGTCCATTTCATCCCAAAAGTTTAATCTGATCATCACCGAAAATTGTAGGCGTTGTCCTTGACCATAACTGAAAGTTCATGGAAAATTTCAAAGCGAGCAGCGCTATATATAGAATACAAATTTTGTCATTTTTCACACAAAAGTCAGGGTCAATTTGACCCGCTAAATATTGACCGATCTTTATCAAAGCATGCATGCTTATTATCTGGTCCTATCCCCTTCTCCATGCAAAAATTCGCGGTGATTGGGTCATAATTGCGGCTTCTGGGGCGACCAGAAAAACCGACAAAAATAACGTTTTTGGTCCATTTCATCCCCTAAATATTAACCGAGCTTTGCCAAAAACAATAGGGGTCTTCATTGGCCAGAACCCACCCTACATGCAAAATTTCGTGAAGATTTGTCTATAACTGTGGCCTCTATCGTGTTTACGGACGGACGGACACACATGTCTAGATCGACTCAGCTAGTCGAGATATGGCGATCGGTATACTTAAAGGTGGGTCTAGGACCAATATTTCGCGGCGTTACAAACTCTTGGGACTGCACAAGCTATAATAACCTGACAACATAGTTGTATAGGGTATAATTAATATACCCTCCATATTTTAAAAATTTAATTGTTTACAAGTCTTCAATGTATGGAATATTTTTAACAGGTAATTTTAAATATAACCTCCAAATCAATTATTGTATGCTTACCACAATTTGAAAACATCACATCACGAAATGTAAAAATACAAGTGTGACTTTTTTAGTTTCAAAATTTATTAATATTAGTTTATCACACATCCACTTTAATTCCCTTCGAACGACCATCAATATTGCCAACACTTTGAATATCTCTTCTAGATTCCTGAAAATCTGGATCGTTCCATGGCTGGACATCGGTTGTACCCCAGATCAGATAAATCATATTAGTAACAACATATACGGAACCGCAAATGGCAAACACAATTTGCCACTGTTTGATATTAGACTAGAAAAGGAAGAACAAATAATTATTTTATATCCTTCGAATAACATAACACTACACTTACATTATCGCTAACAATGGCACCCGCCACTAGCGGTGTTAAAATTGGCATTATAGTTGCTACTGAATTTATAAAACTCATCAAAATGGCCGTGTGATTCGGAGCTAAATCGAGGACATTCAAACCACTGCCAATCATATTGCCAGCATTTAGAGCTACAATGGCAATTAATAACACCCCAGCAAATATTTGTTGTTCAACTTCCAAAAATCCAATAGCGAAAAGACACATGGCAGGTATCCAAAAAGCAATGGAATTGAAAGTTTTTCTTAAACTTTTCAGTGTGAACACGTCGTATTTGAGAAGTAAATCAGCCAGTATTAAATACACGTATGACATTATCCATAGCACAATGAATGGCAAGGCGGAATATAGTGTATTATTTTTCATATTCATGCCGAAGACACCACTCATGTAGGTGGGAATTGATGCTTGAATTGTTGTAAAGCACCAAGCTTCAGCACAGCATGTACATAATAGGGCCCAAACAGCTGATGATCTTAGTAGAGCTCACCAGGGTGTTGGAATTGATTTCGATGTATTACTCTCAGCAGCACGTTTCTTGCTTAATGATGTGTTAATATAATTTCTCTCCTCGGGAGATATAAATTTTGACTTATTTGGTGTGTTCGAGGCAAATATTTCCCAGAAAAGACACCAAATTAATCCGAAGGCACATGAGGTATAAGAAATTCCTGGCCAGCCCATACTTGAGGTGGCTATAAGACCACTTACCAACATGCCCAGTAATGTGCCACATTCAATGCCCGAACTAACTATGGCACCCAAACGATTACGTTCCTCCACCGGTGACCATTTAGCAACGTGGGCATAGGCTGCAGTTATATCGAAGCCTTGAAACAGACCCTGCAGTACACGTACCGCACAAAATATTTGCCAATCACCCCATTTCACAGTGAAGGGTAATATAAGACCCGCCAGCGAGGAGCCCAGTGTTGCAGCAAATAATGTAACCTTGGTACCGAAACGTTTACATACATAGCCGGCAGGAAGCTGGGTCACCACATAACCCCAAAAGAAACTGGAAAGTATATAGGATTTTTCAGCTTCCGTCCAATTATATTGCTAAAATTAAGAAACTCTATAATAGGGATTATTGGAAATTATTTTTTTTCTTTATACATACCGGAAAATTAGGATTTGTGGTTGAGGCATTTGTCATTGCCACCAGTGATATACTGGCACTATATTTGGTCATATAATTTATGGCAATACCCAGAAATAACAAAACCGATTGAACATGCCTTTGTCCAAATGCTGGACCTATTGTTAGAATTTTAAGTTAATTACTAAAGACATTTAAATAAAATTAATGTTATACCTTTTAGACCAACAGCAGCCATTTTTATTTTCCAAAATTTATTTCACTTTGATCGATATAATATATAGTTTTTTTGGTAGCGACCATATGTTGTAATCTGTTACAGGTTAATATTGAATTTAAATTAGAAAAAATTGAAATGGAATATATTGATCTAAAAAATAAATATGTTATCTTCCGCCATAACAAGTGCCAGACTGTAGGTGTACTCAAGTCAAGAACTTCTAACATGGAACTTACGATAAGGATTTGTCTATTCCCTTGTTTACAAACGAGAGTTATTTTTATACCCTTCACCACACTGTGGTACAGGGTATTATGTCTTTGTGCATATGTTTGTAACAGGCATAAGGAATCAAGATAGACCCATGGTTCCTTTTGAGAATATGCATATAATCACTTTTTAAGTCGATTTATGCATGTCCGTCCGTCTGTCTGTCCGTGTTAAATTGTAAACAAAGTACAGGTCGCATTTATTATCCGAATTGGATGAAATTTGGCATACGTCACTTATTTGGCCTAAGGACCAACCCTATTGAAAATGGGAAAAATCGGTTCAGATTTAGATATAGCTCCCATATATATTTTCGTCCGATTTAAGGTAAATGGTGCTCCAAAGTCCCTATATATCTTTCGATTTGCACGAAATTTGGCACAGCGTACTTAATTAAGCCTAGAATGGTGTGTGCTAAGTTTCATAAAAATCGGTTCAGATTTTTATATAGCTCCCATATAAATTTTCGTCCGACTTTACCACTTTCCTTACTGGTTTTTTATTAAAAATGTAAACGGCAGACCGAACTTATTATACACTTCGCCATGAACTTTTGGAAAAACTTTTAAGTACTCGGATAAAAGCGGATATTACTATCGAAATCAGAAAAAAGGTTATACGAGGACTAATGGTAGCAAGCATTGATTATTTTGAGGTCATTTTCAACCACTTTTTTGGAACATATCATTTTCATATTACGGTTTGATCATTTTTATGAGATGACAGATAGTGAAGCGATCCATTTTCGTCAATGCCAGTCTTTCAATTGAAAAGAAAAAAAAATTCTTTAACAATATAGTTTGGAAGATGTCGAATTCTAGTTTCATACTTTTGGAATCACAAACATAGCATGCAACAACCCTAGCATGCACACAACTACCGACATTATATGGCATCCGATTAATAATTTAAATTGTTACAAACCGTATGACATATTTAATATAACCTGCATTTTATGGTAAAGCGAATAAAATGCTGTTTCATTTATTCACTTTCGTTTTAGATAAAATACCTTAGGTTATCTAATTTGTTTTAGTTTATTTACAAAAATGTTTTGTGTCACTACGACAAATCTCTTTAAAATAAAATATTGAAATACTGTTGATCAACAATGCGTCTCAGTGACAATTAAAACACGAAAATGTCAAAAATATGAAATATAATTCAATTAAAAATCTTCAAAGTACCAAATGTCGATCCTATATTACTACTACTAACCCACCCTAGTACGGGTTTCGAGGGTGTATGTGCTCCCTATATATAGAAAGTTAGCTCCCTCGCTAGGCTAGGCAGGGGCTGGTGTGAGAGGCCATGGAACGAACGATAACATTCAATGAAAAAAAAAACAGTAAGGAAAGTAGGAAGCTATGGCTGCATCTGCACCAATTTCAACAAAACCCAATAGCGTCATTCAAGTCTCAATTTGATACGTTATGCAAAATTTCGTGTTAATCGGACAAACATTAGGAGTTTGGTGCACTATTTACGGACGAAAATACATATGGTAGCTATATCTAAATCTGAACCGATTTTCACGAAACTTAGCACACATCATTGTAGGCTTAATTCAGTACGCTATGCCAAATTTCGTGCAAATCGAAAGATGTTTTGGGGCTTTGGTGCACCATTTAATTAAATGGGACGAAAGTATATATGGGAGCTATATCTAAATTTGAACCGATTTTTCCCAATTTCAATAGGCTTCGTCCTTGGGCCAAATAATTGAGCCGAGCCAAATTTCATCCAATTTCGACCTGTACTTTGTTTATAATTTAACACGGACAAACGGACGGACATGCATAAATCGACTTAAGGGGACACCCCCATTCTCGGGGTCAAAAAATTTGTTGATATAATTCGAATCTAAACTAATTAAAGAATGTCCCTACAAAATTTCAAATGAAAATCTCAAGAACTCTTGAAGATTTAGCCGATTTATTGTGTCAGCATCAAGTGACGGCTGAAGGGCTTCTAAAACTTTAAACGCGTTTTTCTCTAAACATTTTTTTGCGAATGGCGGGCACGATAACTCAAAAGCTAATAACCCAATCGATTTCAAATTTTTACACGTTTCTCTGTAAGTGTATAGCTCTCGTATGAACTTGGATAAAGCCAATCGGTGAAGATCTTCCTTACTTTTTAGTGAGGAGTTATCAAGCCCGCCATCAAAAATAAGGACGTTTCTTTAATTACAAAAAACAACAACAAAACAATAACAAAATTTTTTTGTAAATTATTTTTCTTCCTTTTTAAATCTTCAAATATATATGTGCATAGTTACAAACCTTAACAAGCATTGGTATTCATTTACCAGCCCATTTAAAATCTTAAAAATAAAAAGTCGAGAATGGTGGGGGGAGGGTTCCCATAAAAAGTGATTCTATGCATATTCTAAAAAAGGTACCATGTGTCTATCTCGTTTCCTTTTGCCTGTTACAAACATATGCGCAAAGACATAATACCCTGTACCACAGTGTGATGAAGGGTATACTTATTAAAAATTAAAAAAATTGACACTGTAAAGAGAGGTACCGGAAGGAGTAGACCGACGAGTTCCATCTTCCAACATATTCTAAGAACGGTAAAATACATTATGTTTTTGCAAAGTTTCAATGAATTCGGATATTCCGTTTGCTTCATATGTTGAAATTTTGAAAATGTTGACTCTTTGTGGTATTGGAAGAAGTGGAAGGATAAGTCCAATCTTTCAACAATATACGGTCATGGTTATAACATTAGGTTGTGCAAAGTTTAATTTTCATCAAAATGTTGACCATTTTATAGGGGTGGTACCAGAAGAAGTGGATCGATATCCTCCATCTTCGAACTTAATCTAAGTTTAGAATAAATATTACCATGTGCAAATTCTGAATGAAGTCTGTTATTCCCTTCGAGAGTTGTCATGCACAGACAGACGTATGGAAGGACGGATATTTGTAAATTGTCTGAAACGGATTTGATCCCAAAAAATATGGTGTCTTAATCCAATATTTCGATGAGGCACATCTTACCCTCATTAGCCATAACGCTGAGGGTATAAAATGTCGTTCATTATATCATAGATAAGGTTCCTAAAGACAAAGAATCGAAATTCGTATGTTTTCATTGTATATTTCCATTTTTACCCGATCCGTTTCATTTTCATTGGAAGATTCGACATTGATTGCAATGTCATAGCCAAACACTTATGATTCTTCACCAATAATAAACCCTTTTCAAGTACCATGGGTATTCGTTGATAATGTTGAACTTCTCCTGAGCGATGTCAAAAATTTAGCAATATTAGAATAATAATCGATGCTGATGTTTCGTGTCAAGTCTCTCTTTTAAAGATTCGACGATAAACCAAAATTATTTTCTTCACTTGATGAGGGGCTCGGGGGATCAGGTCATGCATCGTCATTGATTTCCTTAAACTGGTAATAACACAATTGAGCAATGTCCTGCTAGAAATTGGCTAGATTTTCCTTGAACTTAAATCAGATTCTTTTGTTCTTTTTTCGAATTGTAAACAATCGAAGGGCACACCAAAACACGACCAACCAGTTTCGTAAAGTCGAACATACGTAGCACAATACATTTGATGAGACCTCGGATTGTCTACAGCTCTACGTGGACTATGATTTTTTTTTCGATGTATGCTCTCGTTCGAAACTATAATCCTTAATAAAACCTTTGTGTGTATTTAATCAGTTAGAAATGTACTTTTAATTAAAAAATTCTTAAGAATACAAAATATTTACAATAACTTAGCATATCACAAGATTTAAATTTATAATCTAATATAAAAAAAATTGTATTATTTTCTAATATTTCTCTTTCTTTTCATCTGATTTTTTATCAACACAGTCTTCGTTTTGTATATCTTTCGATAAGAGGAAATTTTCATTGTCCCATGGCTGTAATTTAGTTGAGCCAAAGACAATGTAAAATAGGTTACCCAAGCCAAAGACAATGGCTGAAATTGCAAAGACAATTTGCCATTCGGTACGATCGTCCTAAAAACAAAACAAAAATTAATTATTTATATACATTGAAAAATAAACAATAATAACCTACCTCATTTTTGACTATCAAACCCACCAAGAGTGGCGTCAATATTGGTATAATATTAGCCGATGTATTCACAATACCCATTAGAATGCCAGCATGATTGGGCGACAAATCAATGGTATTCAGGGCACTGCCAATTGTGGAACCAGCATTAATGCCCACATTAGCTGTCATCAAGACAATAGCCAATGTCTGTTGACTTTCACCAACAAAACCCACAGCTATTAGACCAATGGCGGGAACCCAAAATGCCAATGAATTGAATGTCTTTCTAATCGCACTTAAAGTCAAGATCTTCTTTTGCAGCAACACATCCGATAGTATTAAATAAATATAAGACATACACCACATAGCGAAATATGGTAAAGCTGAAAATAATGCATTACTCTTCATATCCATGCCCAGGACACCATTCATATATGAGGGAATCTCAGCTTGCAAGGTTGAGAAACCCCATGATTGAGCAGACCTGGCCACCAACAAAGCCCAGAATGGCATTGAGGTCATAATTGCTGCCCATGGCACAGGTATTTTCTTGGGTGTCTCCCCTGCATTCACATCTTTCAATGGGTTTTTGGAATTTTCAATATAACTGCATTCAGCTTCTGATATAAATTTCGATTCACTTGGACTGTTGGCAGCTAATATAATCCACAAAATACACCATATGACACCAATTGCACATGAAATATACGAAATACCCGGCCAACCCATACTCGATGCCGCAATTATACCACTCAAAAACATTGAGAGAACAGTACCGCACTCAATTCCGGTATTTGCTAAAGCGCCTAAACGATTCCTTTCGCTCACCGGACACCAAGCAGCCAAATGGGCATGTATACTGGGAAATAGTAAACCTTGGAATAGACCTTGCACGACTCGAATGCCACAATAAACTTGCCAACCACCCCAATCCACGGTGAGGGGTATTAGCAAAGCCGCCAATGCTGAACCCAATGTTGATATAAACATTGTCAACTTGGCCCCAAAACGTCGACAAAAATAGCCACCGGGAAATTGTGTCACAAAATAACCCCAAAAGAAACTGGACAGAATGTAGGATTTTTCCATTTCATTCCAATCGTATTCCTGAAAATGAAAAATATATATAAATTTTGTAAGATCGTTAATTGAACTCATAATAAAAATTACAATAGAATCTTTTAGACAACTAATGGTTATCTTAGAAGAGATCTATTGAAAAATCCTTAGTCTAAAATATAGATGGCGCTAAACCCTCAGCTTAACACATAGATAGCGCTACTAAAATTGAATTTAATACTAATGATCAAAAATATGTCTTCTGAAAATATCGGTTCCATTTATCGCAGTGTGGTGAATGTTATAATTGCCGACAATTTGGTTAAAAAAGTGTAGATCTAAAAAATCAAAAAGCTGTTACTTGAATTGGCGAAAGAGTCCAATGGGTACCTACGCACTAATATCGGTAGGAAAGGAACACTCAAGCATTAATGCCCTTTTATATGTAGAGGACCTGTAGAGGATGTTTTCTATTAGTGGAATTCTTTGATCAATAGAAAATCGTCCAAGATTCTATATATTGAAGCATTTTATAGGTATCCTTTTTATTTGATATTTTGAATGACTTCTAACTATAAAATACCAATTGAAGATCTTGAAGAACTTGATGAAGGTTTCAATTTTCTGTCTATTATCTTTCCGTAAAAACCTGAAGAGAGTCTGCTATAGAAAACTTTTAGAAGGACTTCTGTGCAAAATTTACCATTTCTAAGCACAAACTTACTAATTACAGTTTGACGTACGACAATGTATTGTTTACTTGTTTTGGCTTGGATTGTGTTTTTAATTACTTCCACATACACCGCATTCGATTCTGGTCAAATAAGAACCCTATTATGGTAATTATCCGTTTATATTTAGGGGGTGAAATGGGCCTAAAACTTTATTTTTGTCTGCTTTCTGGTCGATCCAGAGGCGACAGTTAAGAATGTAATATGACCAAACAATAAGCATGACCGTTTCAATGAAGAAGGTTAATATTTTGTGTAAAAAATTGCCAAATTTGTATTATGGGGCGTATATATTTATACGAGATGATATTTTGGGGGATGCAATGAACCTTTGGATCCATTATTATATGCAGAAAATCATAATCTGGCAAAACCCTTAAAATGGCTCAATATTCCGAGGGTCAAATCCATCAAAACCTAATGTGACAAAATTTTTATTTTATGTCGATCTCGGGAAAGCAAGTTTTGGAAAATATATCAAGGTTAGAGTGTGGAGCTGTTGACCTATAATGGTCAAAAGGGTTAAATAGTGCGAAATATTGCCCAGGCTCAGAATATACAAAATCAGAATGTTAAATTTTAGTAGTAGTTGTCTCTAGAACACCTTCTTCGTCTATACTTACCGGAAAATCTGGGTTTGTTGTTTCGGCATTTGTCATGGCAACCACTGCTACACCAGCATTGAATTTGGCAATATAATTTACGGTAATGGACAGAAACAGCAAAAACACCTGCAGATGTCGTTGGCCCAAAACGGGTCCTGTTTAAGGAAAACCAAAAAAAAAATAAATTACAATTTGTGAATAAAACTTCGAACATATTGCAATAAGTGCTACCGATGTAGCATATTATACGCTTGAGTTGTTTATATAAGCAACTGACGCCAAACATTTTATAAAATACGGATGATGAAAATTTGATTATTCAATATATTAACTCGAAGTCATTATATATCGTAATATCTTAAATGGCGCCCAACGCCTAACAAAATTATAGAAATGAATAATATTCGCAATGGTAGTCTACATGTTTTATTCAATATAAAATACGTTTGTGTTGGTCCAATGTTATTCTATCTATTGAGATAGTTCTTATCGGCTGCGAAACCTCGCTTATTTTAACTTTTGAAAATATAAAAGGCCAATTGAAGGTCTTTTAAATATCTGCCCATAAAATACATTCGTCAGATTATATGCTGGAATTGTTTATTTAGGCAAATGACGCCCAGCATTTTATATATTAACTCGAAGTCATTATATATCGAAAATCTTAAACGGCGCCCAAAGCTCAACAGAATAATAGGAAGGAAAATATTCCCAATGAAAATTTCCATGTTTTATTCCATGTAAAGTAAACTTGCATTGGCTAAAGACTTTGTTCTTATTTATATTGTGATAGGTGGCCCCAAGGTGAATGTCTCCTTCAATAACTGTTCTTCAGAAAAGACAACATATTTTGTAACTTGAAATTCCAATTAAATGGAATTATTTAAAAAAATTTCGTATTTTGAAATTACGAGAGAAAAATCACAACATTTTAGATAGAATCCATAAATTTCAAAACATACTACATCGCTACCACTACTAGTAGTTTGGAAACTAGTATATATCTGCCTACGTTTTGGTGTGGCCCTCATATAACTGTACCACTCATTTTCGAGATTCTAAAGTGAATATTCGCACTTCCTACTAGCTGCTCTTAGAAGGTGAAAAACATATTTGCAGAAAATGTTCAATGCAGGTCAATGTGTTGACCTTGTCCGCATATAAAGCTTCCGCCCTTTTTTCCGCTTTGGTATTTAGATGATCTTAACAAACATTAGAGACTGGAAGTTGGTATTTCGTTTTCTCGGATTATAACTCATTGTAGACAAATGTGATCGATTTTAAATATGGAATGCATAAAAATTTCGATCTCATCGAACTAAAAAAGTATTACTTATTATATTTTCAGAATTTTAGTTTTTAATCACGAGGATATTATATAAAATTTCACAAAACATGTTTTGAATTTGATTATTTTTTAAGTGACTGTGATAATATTTGTATTGCATTTTTAATGTTATATAAAATAGCTTTCTCACACAACATTGTTTAATTAATAACAACTATAATTTAAATTTAAGATTTTTTATTTGTTGTTTTGTTATTAATTCTTAATTTATTATTTTTTGTCTTCTTTTGTTTGGAAATTAATTATTATCCTTTTTATATCACTTCCACTTTGTTAATTTTTTTCTTTCAATTTCATTACCCTTTGGTATTTCGGCTGTCATTTTTGATTCAATTTAATTATTTTTCTGTATAAAATATCCTTCACTTTTCTGCAGCCGTTCGTTCCACTACCGCCAAAGTGGACGTTCGTTTAACGACTCAATTATGTCATCTAAAATCCGCGAAAATGAAAACTTTGCCCCTGTTTCGACACCGCACAGTAGAGTTAGTTAATCATATTATCATAAACAAATATAAATCAAAGTCAATAAGAATCGAAAACAACGATAATCGATGATAACAGAAACTACAGCAGTAATCGCGCTGGCTCGGCTAGATAGGGAGAATATTTGCAAATAATCCGCCAAAGGAAATTCAACACGAACAAAACAAAAAAATAATATTTGATTTAAAAAGTGGATGTTTGATAGTACCCTACACAATGCAGTGATTTCTAGTGGGTTATTTGTAATCAAATGTTGATAAAGATGTTTAAAATTAGTATCTATTCGTATGTGTTGAGCTTATTTTTGGGTAACAGAAGTGTGGGAAAATGTGTATATTAAATAAAACCGAAAACATGGGATTTGAACACTCCACAGCATCTTTTGATGACGAACATAGTGGTTCGCATTTTTCTTTATGTTCGGGAATAGAAGGATATTTTTCTATCCGTGGAAATCTGCGATAAACAGAAAATCGTCCGATTCTTTTATCTAATAAAGGCCGTAACTTTCACGGAAAGTCGTTCATTTAAAACTATGACGGACTTCTAGCTATAATAAGTCAATTGAAGGTCTTCAATGTATTGATAACTTGAGAATCAATTATATATGTGTCCATAAAATAAAGGTTCTTTCTATAGAAGAACGGTCAATTAATATAAAAAATCTGAAGAGGGTCTGCAATAGAAATCTTGCGGAAGGACTTCTGTATCCGGTAGGCATAGATGATCTGTTATTTTACTCCATAGTAATATTTCACTGGAAATTTTTACATTTTTTAGCATAAACGTACTAATTTGACGTACGACCATGTGTTGAGTTGTTTACAGTGACTTGGACTTAGATCTCAGAAGAAGGAAGTAAATATTGTCGAATGAAGTAGTTATCGCCCAAATCGATATATGGGGCTATGTCAAAGTTTTCCAAGTCAGAGCTGTACGTCGAATAACTTTTAAATCCACTGTGTTGGGCGGCCAAAGAAGCACTGATTGGAACCGATGCGAGAAGATTTGGGGCAAACAAATTGTGTTATAACACTCAGAATTGATCGCCTCACGGTAATCAAGCGGGACAGTAGCCACATGACCGGTTTTTCCTAAGAAACATTTCATTTGAAGTCCTTTTTGTTGGATTTGGGTTATATTCGAAGGCCCACACCCTGGATTTCTGTATTGTTTCATGTTCATACATATATGTACATTATTTGTCATCTGGAAAGTCTGTTTAACTGTATTTTGAAGCACCGTTATCATCCTATGTATATATTCTTGATCAGTGGGCTTTAGTCATGTCCGTCTGTCCGCCGGCACTTATTTTGCACTTTATTAACAGAGCACGCATTTTGATACTTGCGTTAGCTGTTAAATGTTTTTATGAATTTTTAATATAAATGTATCCTTTGTAAACTCTAAATGGTGTAGAATAACATAATAAATATAAAATAATATAATAAAACACAATGTCTGGCACAAATTTCTTACTATATGCTTTTTTGGACTCTGGCCCTTTAAGAAAATTTATTGGTTTTCCCATAACTAAACGTGTTGTGGCAATATAAAAACCTTCAGACACAGGTCTTGATAAGACTATCAAATAAATCCCTCCTGACGTCATCAAAAATCCCAAGGGAATGTGGCTAATCCAATAATGATAATAAAAACACCTGTAAAAAAGATTTCATACTGTCTTCACAAAACATTTTACGTTTCTCTGTATTTTGTCCTAAGGATTAGATTCTTTTCGCTTTACTGCAATTATCAACACAAGTCGAACAATTTTATTGATTTTTAATAACACCCAATGGCTTATAAATCAATGCAATCTAAATATGTTATTATCGCATCGAAGATGAAACGTCATTTGGACAATAATCTTATCACGATATTTGACCACCCTAAACATATGCGCTAGGCACTTCACTGTGGTGTTGTGTTTAATTAGCAGTTCATAGTTGAAACACACTCGAATGTACATACACCTACGTACTTCAATTTGATGTTAAACCACTCATAAATTTTCCAAATTGCTTGGCCAAATAATTTATTAAAAACATACAAAAAATAAATAACTATGTTTATGTGTTTTGTTTAGTTAGATAATCTGTCAAGTGTGGGAATCGAAATTTTGAAGATAGTTTTAAGATAATCAATATTTTTAAATGTTTGTTTATTTTGAAAATATTAATACAAAATAGGTCATTTGAAGACATACATGGAAAGTACGAAGAAGTTACAGTGAGATGACATGTCCACTAGTCTCGCTCCGTCGTCATACTGCCATCATGGGCTTCTTTAGTAGAGCGTATGGCTACAAGCACACAGCCATTGAGCAGCAATTGATGTGAGTAACCCTTTCTAGAGAGGAATGGAGTCTGAACATTAATACAATGCCTTGCTCAGCAAAGAGGCTGATTAGATTGTAGAGGAAGTGAGCAAAGAGCTCACAACAAAAAAGAAGCAGTATCTGAGGCACAACGGCGATGAACCGGAGAAATAATCGCGAACAGCATACTGATGCTCAGAAGGATAAGACCTACCATCCCTACACTTTTTCGGAAGAGGATGGCATGTCTGACTAAGGGAAAGGTGTCCTTCGTGCCAAACGCTGTCTACTTCAACAACGGAAAACCCAGAATTGAAGAGAAGGATACCACAGAAAAATAGCGGGGGAGAAATACCCAACAACATAAGTGAATAGTTATCGACGCCTAAGAGGCTGGTCTACTGGAAGGCAATTGATAGGTGTCATCTAGAGGGTAAATACAAGGTCTCTGGATAAAACCAGATCAATTACCAACTTTTTAATGTAAAAACAGTTTTCCGACCGAGAGCCTGTATAATATGCCACAAAACCATGTGCTTTCTCTTCTCCCCAGAGGTGTTTACATCGGTCGCAGCTAAATTGAAGCCGGGAATGGCAATATTTACCTAGCTAACCCTTCTAGACCATATAAATATTAAGGTCCTAATAACCAAATAAACCAATATAATAGAAGTAGAGGGAATATATTAGATATAACAATATGTTCAGCGAACATAATAGTCGTTGTCCAGGATTGGAGAGTCTAACAAGCGTACTTCTTCTCTGACAACAAATATTTTTTTTTTGGCTAAAATATAGTACTGGCTACAATCGAACCCTCAATCAATAGTTAGTAGGATAGTCAAAATCAAATCATGGGATAGCATAGCACCAGAATAAATGCACTCTGTCAACTGTTACTACACAGATGGCTAACAGCACCCGTCGTCTTTTTATTGAAGAATCGGGACGGAGATTTGAATTACCCTGTCAGATCACAATAATATCCTACGATCCTGAAGGAGGAGCCTGACCTTCCCTCCACTTCCTCGGAGGATGGTAAATCTGACACTACATCCTGGTAGTCGGGGGTTTGAATATCTCTCCGCCGAATTGGTTAATATTTTGTATTCTATCAATGTCGGTATATATTTAGTTATAGTTCTTGTATAAACTCTATACGAATTTAAGGTAGTTTGAGAATTTAAGATGTAAAATTCCCGGTCTAGTTTAGACATTTTGAATGTTCACTTCATTGTGGAGGTAATATTGTATTTACTTGAATTTTCACAAATCCAATAAGTCCTATTACTAACATATACAGAATTTCAAGATTCTACCCTTATCGTCTGGGCTTTGATTACTACTACACAAATCGAATTTCATCCAATAAATAGAATTGAATGAAATTTGGCACAGCTCATTTATTTGCCCCATGGACGAACCCTATTGAAATTGGGAAAAATCGGTTCAGATTTAGATATAGCTCCCATATATATTCTCGTCCGCTTTAAGGTGAATAGTGCGCCTAAGTCCCTAAATATCTTTCGATTTGCACGAAATTTGGCACATTGTACTGAATTAAGCCTAGACTGATGTGTGCAAAGTTTCGTGATAATCAGTTCAGATTTAGATATAGCTCCCATATGCATTTCCGTCTGATTTAATGTAAATGGTGTACCAAAGTTCCTATATTCCTTTCGATTTAGCATAGCGTACTGAATTATGTCTAGAACGATGTGTGTTAAATTTCGTGAAAATCGGTTCTGATTTAGATATAGCTCCAGTGCACCAAAGTCCCTATACGAAATTTGGCATAGCGTACTGAATTGAGTCTAGAATGATGTAAATAGCATACCAAAGACCCAAAGCTTTTCCGATGAGCAAAAATTTTGTACAATGTTCTGAAATTAATAAAAATTAATCTCTGGCAAGTTTCATTGAAATCGGTCCAGTTTTAGATATATCTCCGACATATATATTTTCGACAGATTTTAGGTAAATGGTGCACCGAACTCCTAATATTTGTCCGATTGACACGAAATTCAAATTGAGACTGGAATTACGTTATTGCATTTTTTCTTGAAATAGGTGCATATATATTTTCCATATATATTTCGAACGGGTGTCTGATTAAGATTAAATTTTGAACAGTGCGACATACCGAATACCGTGAATCAAGTGGGCTATAAATCGCTTTGCATATATTTGTCCCATTGTACACAAACGATTCTAAATCTGCCCGAATGAAATTAAATTTAGCATAGGTTGCAGAAAGGCATGTATATGATGTTAGTAGGTTCACTTATGTTAGGATACATATCGCTCATTTGCTACAAGACATTTGCTGCAAGGCATAACTCAAAAGACATGATTTTGCAGAAAATGCGTTTTAAGTTTTCAATTTACTCACACTTTATATGGGATAGAGGAACATCTACAGCTTCTCAATTAGAGTGTGTAAGAGATATTGATATGCATTTTTTACACAACATGAGGTCTATTATATCGAACAATCGTGCTTCATTAACTCGAATATCACGTTGTTTTAGTTATGCCTCGCTTACACCAAATGAGCGATATGTAGAATATATCCAAAGTGGTGAAGAGTATCATATAGTCGGCCCAGTCCGACTTTACTACTTTCCTTTCTGTTTTTTATACCCTACACAACTATGTTGTCAGGGTATTATAGCTTTGTGCAGCCCCAAAAGTTTGTAACGCCGCGAAATATTGGTCCTAGACCCACCTTTAAGTATACCGATCGTCATATCTCGACTAGCTGAGTCGATCTAGACATGTGTGTCCGCCCGTCCGTCCGTCTGTCCATTATAATTTGTAAACACGATACAGGCCACAACTATGGACCAATCTTCACGAAATTTTGCATGTAGGATGGGTTCTGGCCAATGAAGACCCCTATTGTTTTTGGGAAAGATCGGTTAATATTTAGGGGATGAAATGGACCAAATACTACATTTTTGTCGGTTTTTCTGGTCGCTCCAGAGGCCGCAATAATGGCCCGAACATCGTGAAATTTTCCATGGAGAAGGGGATTGGGTCAAAGAATAAGCATGCCTGTTTTCATAAAGATCGGTCAATATTTAGCGGGTCAAATGGACCCTGACTTTTGTGTGAAAAATGGCAAAATTTTTACTCTATAGCGTATATATTTACCCCTGAGGGACATAGGCCCGAGAAGATTATATTATATACAAGAGGAGTGGTTGACCTTTAAATTAATACCAATTATATTGTTGTATGTGCTCGGATGTGGGAGTTACACCTAAATATCTACAGGTATCTCCGTATTCGTATATTATTTAGTAACCCATTATCACTCTAGAGAGCGGAACTATAGCGCTGGCCGCTTTTAAATGTTCCATGAGGTTCCAGTTATGGTCAAGGACAACGCCTATAATTTTCGGTGAGGATCAGATATTAATTTTGGAATGAAGTGGACCGAAAACTACATTTTTATTTTCGTTATTTTCGAGTCGATCTAAAGACCACAAATGAGAGCCAAACATCACAACACAGCCCACGGTAAAGGGAATCTGGACAATAGCTGTACTGAATACTCGTAATATTCGGAAAATATGTCAGTGTGGGGAAGAGGTGCTGTTTACCTCTAATCGGGCAAGAGGGTGCAAATATCACGAAATATTGCCCAGGCTCAGAATAAACATCCGCAGAAAGTTTGAGTTCCGTGGTAGTTGTGTAGGGTATCGTATGGTCGGCCCCGTCCGACTATACTGCTCCGCTCACTGTTTTTTTTTGTAAATTGTTTAAAGTTTCTCTTTATTCAATTCCATTTTTAACACCCTGTAACTTTACAACTGAATGCACCATACAAAAGACAGCAAAATTATTTTTTTTTTTTATTTCGAGAATAAATCTGAAATAGTTTGATCGATACTTTACGAGAAATCTATCAGTACAGCCATCTGCCTAAAAATAATGGATTTATTTCCCCCCAACTATCAGCCCATGCGTCTGAGCATTGATAACCATTTTTGTAACTTTCGTATCATTTTGCACGAACTTTCACAAACTAGGCCTACGCCCCAATATTCTATATACACCTGTTTCGTCTGGTCTATTACTAACCCCCATACCAAATTTAAAGGTTCTATATTCACCACTTTCATCTGGCTGTTGGTTATTGGAATTATTAATTTCTTTACCTTTTAGTGCACTCCGTACCTTTATAGTAAAATTTTCAAAAACACCGCCATATCATCATACTTTAATTCTCTATATATAAATACATTTTAAATTATAATTCTGTTTCAAAACGAATTGTTATGAAATAACATGTTACCATACATTGTATCCCACTCTTGTCCTAAATATCAAATTTCAAATAAATTCCAATCCATTTACTTTATTTTATTTGTCTTTCTTAAATAAATATAATATGTTTTTTGTTCTTAATTATTTATAGTTACATAAATTAAAGAAATATATATGTTCCAAATTATAAATAAATAAATTCGTTGTGAATTTTGTTTATATCTTAAATTTTGAAATATTTTAAAGTAATTTTTAATATTTTCTTTTTTCAAAAGAAGGCACTTAATTATTATTTGAGGTGTGCTTAAAAGTTGCCACATTTTTTTCATTCAATTCTTTGATAAGGCACTTGATTTGAGAATAAAACCTTAAAGAAACCATGACAGATATACATATATATGTGCACTTAACTATTATCGTTTTCTTACTGACTAAACATTTGACACTACAATTTGTTTTAATCTTAAACATAATACTTATTTGTATATATGTATAATTAAAATTCATTAATTCAGTATTTAATGACAAAATTATTAGGCAACAATACAAGGTGCTGTTTAAGACGAACATTTATATTAAAAAATAAAAATAAAATGTGACTGTATGGATATGTGAATATGTGACTGTAAACTTTTTTGATGCACGTTAACGACTTTCATCTTCTTCCTCTTGCAAACGCAAAATATCAGCTTTGTTCATAAAATAATAACTCGGTTGGCGTCCCTTCAAATCTTTATTTGTACGCTTTGCTCCGTTTTGTATCAGTATTCGACTAATGCTTTCGACCAAATTTGTACCCATGGCATAGTGTAGGGGTGAACGTTCCAACTGTTTGAGAAGAGTTCAAAAAAAAATTATTACATCGAGGAAATTCAAGAAATATTGTAAAATACGGTATGCTTACATTATCACCAATCTTTAAAGCCTCCGGACAGATTTTGACGAAATGTTCCACCAGCTCTTCGTCTTCTTTTAATATGGCTATATGCAGGGCAGTTCTTCCTGTTGTAAAGAAAATTAAGGGAATAGTTTATAATTGAAACAAAATAAGAAAGTGTACATCAGAAACAAAAGAAACCCAGTGAGCGGAACAGTATAGTCGGACGGGGCCGACCATACGATACCCTACACAACTACCACAACTATTTCGAGATAGTTGCACCCTCTTGCCCGATTAGAGGTCAATAGCACCTCTTCCATACACTGACATATTTTCCGAATATTACTAATGTTCAGTACAACCCTTCTAATTACTTATCCAGATTCCCTTCACCGTGGGTTATGTTGTGATGTTCGGCTTATAATTGTAGAATAAAAAAAAAAGAAAATAAAATAAGTTTTCGGTCCACTTCATCCAAAAATTATTATCTGATCATCAACGAAAATTATAGGCGTTGTCCTTGACCATAACAGGAACCTCATGGAAGATTTCAAATCGATCCGCCATATATTTCTAGTGTGGTAATGGTTTATTAAATAATATCTGAATACGTAAGCACCTGTAAATATTTACGTGTAATTCCCACATCAGAGCACATACATCCACATAATTGGTATCAATTTGAAGCTCAACCACTCCTCTTGGATATACTATCAACTTCTCGGGTCTAGGACCTTCAGGTGCAAACATATACCCCATAGAATACAAATTTTATAATTTTTCACACAAAAGTCAGGGTCCATTTGACCCGCTAAATATTGACCGATCTTTATCAAAAAAGGCATGCTTATTCTTTGGCCCAATCCCCTTCTCCATGTAAAAATTCGAGATGTTTTAGGCATAAAAAAACCGACAAAAATTAAGTATTTGGTCCATTTTATCCCCTAAATATTAACCGATCTTTACAAAAAACAATAGGGGTCTTCATTGGGCCGAAACCTTCCTACATACAAAATTTCGTGAAGATTGGCCCATAACTGTGGCAAATTATAATGGACAGACGGACGGACGGACACACATGTCTAGATCGACTCAGCTAGTCGAGATATGAGGATCCGTATACTTAAAGGTGGGTCTTAGACAAATATTTCGCGGCGTTACAAACTCTTGGGGCTGCACAAAGCTATAATACCCTGACAACATAGTTGTGTAGGGTATAAAAATCAAATCCATGAGCGAAATTCTATTGAAACTTTTCTTTAAAATCCACTCGTGACAAGTCCACAAATTCTTCAAAACCTTTCTTTAAAAATAGGTCCATACATTCTTTTGAAAACTTTCTTTACAAATCGACTCCTAATAGGTCCATAAATTCTTCTGAAACATTTATTCACGAATACACAAGATTTCTACGGTCTATCAAATGAATTTTAGTCGATAGAAATGTGCACGGATGCCTCAATTTCGCATCAATGTACTGTGACACAACTGCCGTTTTTTATAACCTTCACCACACTGTGGTGCAGGGTATTATGTCATTGTGCATATCTATGTAACAGGCAAAAGGAAACGGAATGGACACAGGGTTCCTTTTGAGAATATGCATAGAATCACTTTCGGAGTTGATTTATGCATGCCCGTCTCACCGTCCGTCCGACCATGTATTTTTGTGGACAAAGTACAGGTCGCATTCATGATCCGATTTGGATGAAATTTGACACAGGTCACTTTTTTGGTCCAAGGACGAACTGTATTGAAATGGGAGAAAATCGGCTCAGATAAAGCTCCCATATATACTTCCGTCCGATTTTATGTAAATGGTAGACTAAACTCCCAATATGGGTCCGACTGTGTCAACATTTTGCACAGAGTACTGAATTAGGTACTGATAGATGCATGCGAAGTTTTGTTGAAATCGGTTCAGATTTACATATAGCTCCCATATATAGTTTCGTCCGATTTTATGTAAATGGATCACTATACTACCAACATTTGTTCGATTGAGGCAAAATTTTGAATAGCGTATTGATGTTCGAGAAGTTTTGTTGAAATCGGTTCGGATTTAGATATAGCCCCCATATATATTTTCGTCCGTTTTAATGTAAATGGTGACGTTGTTGCGTTGTGGCAGATACAGACCTAGCTTATATATACTTCGAACTGTTGCTTTAAATAGATTTACATAAATTTGTCCCATTGTGCGCAAACAACTCCAAATCTGCCCGAATGAAATGAAATTTAACATTGATTGCAGGATGGCATATGTTCGGATAGATGTTAGTCGGTCCAGTCCGACTTTACTACTTTCCTTACTGAATTTTTTTAACGAACTTATCCAGGGTTAATCCTTGCCCAGATCTTGTTTGCTGCCTAAGATTTTTGGTCCATTAACCTAACATCACCTAGTACGGTGGATTTCGTCTACACCCAAACTTAATACAACATAGTGGGTATAAATCTGAATCTTGTAGAATAGTAGATTTTTTACTTCCGAATCCAGCTGTAAAGTATTCTTACCATAATAATTTCTAGCCATTAATAACCATTTGCCTTCTGGTCCAGCCACAATTTCTTTAACTCGATCCACTTTATGATCACGAATCATTTGATGAAGTTCTTCGCGCATTTCCTATGGGATAATAAGAAATTATTAAATAAAACATTATCGATTAAAAATGTAAACCATTTTTTTTCTTGCATTCCTTTTCTATGACAAAAATAATTAAATCGAAATCCCTTACCTCCATAGGGCGTATTGTAGGCAAGTAAGTTGCCAATTCCGTGTGACCCTTCGACTCGGCTACTTCAATAATTGTCTTGTCATCATCCATAACGTCAATGATGTGATCATATCCGGCAATGGCAAAATACTCGAAGGGTTTTACATCACCTAATCACAGAAACAATAAACCATAAAAACCTCATTAGAAAAATACATATTCCACAACCAATCCCTTTCAAATTCCTACCAACAACTGCCAACGATATCAAATAACGGTCAATATCCTTGGCGTTGACAACTTGATTCGCCTGCAATGCAACATCTCGAGCCGTTCGATACAACTCATCACGATATGTTATATCGACTTTCGATTCCTCAATTAATTGTAGCAGACCACCACGACGATGTGATCGAGCACTGGCAAAATGTAACATACTCTGGCCATGTTCATCTCGTTCTTCTAGACGTTTGGATAATGCAGCTTCAGCTTCATCAGTATCATCATCGTCAAGTTGTTGTTCGGTTTCTATATCCTCTGATTTATCGTGCGTCACGTGACCATTCATTCGCGATGTTGGAATAATTTGTTTTTCTTCGGGGGAATCATTTTCTGAATTGGCCGCCAAGGCTGTTGAATCGGTGTGACTACTGCCTGAATGGATAGCCGCCTGTACTACTGTGCGTCCGTTTGTATTACGCTGTGCCACAAATGTTTGCAGGTAATTTGTCAAATATTGTAGGGGATCTTGTGGGCGTTTTTGTGCAACTTGTGTTAAAGCTTTGATCAAGGGATCTGCTAGGTCTGTTGAGGAAATCGAGATTAAAAAATTAGAATTTTTAAATATTTACCGATTCGGTTGTATATGTGCCGGGTAAACTCATAAAAACTATTATACCAATAACATTTGATATATTTTTTACTCACTTTCTGCTAAATATTTGCCTTGCTCTGTTTTAAATATGGGATTTTCTTCACAGCTGTGATTTTCTATTTTACCTAAAATAAGAGAAGACATTTAATAAAAATTATCAAAAAATGGGGTTTCATAATATCTTTAACACTACAAATTAATGCAACTAATAAAGCATTAAGAAGCTGATAATCCTACAAAAACATAGTTTAATGTGTATACTGGATTTAGTTATTATTTTTAATAAAAAAAAATGGAAAATACTAACAGATTGTAATTGAAGTCCCCCTTTTTTAACATCTATTTTGATCGCCTATAATTTTTATGGCAAATTCAGTATTTTTTGTTAAATTTTTTAAAAAGGAAATATTTGAAGTTTTTTTTTCTAAAATAACGGTACCAGACACTTGCAGGTTATATGAAAGTTTATACCTATCTGGTTTCCAGTAACCATATCCTTCATACTATCCTACGCCTGAGTGTAGTAGGATAGTATGAATTTATTTCTTATAGAAATTGATATCCAAAATTGGGATTCATATAAAGGGTGTCCCAACTAGAACACAATTTTAAAGTTGGCTCCATTCGAAGTGTGATTATTTGAAATATTGTTATTTTTTGCTAATACGAAGTTAGGTTAAATGGCTATGGACAGCGAATAGAGTTGATTAATTGGGTATTGCAGAGATAACATGAAAATGCTTATTTTGCCGATAAAATCCGATCCGATTTTGCCGATCTTCAGTGACGATGGATTTTTTATAGATTCAACAAGATGACGTCACATATCATAGAGTTAGAGATCTCCCAATTTGAATATGAGAATACATTCTGGTTGGCTGCTATCAGAAAAGACCTTCTGGTTTTCTATAGATGAAGACTATCTGGCCTTCTAATTCTTATGGAATCTTTTACATAAAATGGGACGAAAATATATATAAAAGCTATATAAAAATCTGAGCGGATTTAAAAACAAATAATGTCGTTGTTTTTAATCGACCGAACTTTTTATATCATTCAGAATTTCTTAAAACGTTCGGGACCTTCATATGAGGAGTATATTATTGCATTATATGGTAGCAGGTTGTTCGTCATTTGAAGGTTAAGAACTCCATTTGCAAAAATTTAAACGGTGCATTCGTATGAGACGAAACATTTGTATACTGAATAATTTCTGGAAAGAAGTCGTTTATTCACCAGGAATTCAATATGCCATCACGTCGATAAGAACTCGCGTCTCAAACCTTCAAAATACCTACAATGGGGGCCTAGCCTTTTGTCAAAGCATGGACCTATATCGATTGACTTTCTGTAGATATATATCAGCCTTTATACCAAACTCCAGCCACATCGGTGGAAAATATTAGATTGCAACTATACTAAAACTTAAACAGATATTAATCGTTTTAAAATCGTGCCCAAATCCTCCAAAATACGGAATAATGAGGAGGGCCAACCGTAAACTTGTGTCAATATTTATAATTTTGGGTTCTCCTCAGGGAGAACCCAAATATAAATTTGGTTATTACTTATACCAAAAGAAACTAAAATTTGGGAAGCGGAGTAATACGGGGGCTTCCCTAAAAATCGACCAATATTGTAAATTTTTATTATATATTCCAAGTAAGAACCCAAAATACAAAACTACAGTTGGTAAGGTTAAAAATGTGCCCGAAGCTTCAAAATGCCATATATTGAAGAGTACCGTTATATGCCGTCTACCCTAAAAAATTGACCGGTCATTGTCAATACTAAACATCTTAGGTGTTCTTGCAATCTATGTGCAAAATTTCAAAGCTCTATCTTAAACATTGCTATAACGAGCGACAGATAGTCTTTATGGGGTCTAAGATGAATATTTAGAGGTGTTACAAATGGAATGACAAATTTAATAGCTCACCACCTTGTGATAGAAAGTCTAAAAAATTGACATACTTAATATAAAGTTCTATACAACACTGAACACCAAAAGATATGGAAAGACGGTCGGACATACTTAATATTTTCGAAAAAGTGATTCCGTAAGTATCCTCAAAATTAACAAGAGATTATTTTTATAAAATAAATAAGACAAAATAAATATTATAGACGAAGGTCGTTTATCTGGTCAGGTCGCCTGTAGAAAGACCTGCAGGATTACTATAGACTAGAACCTCCGCTCTTGTTATTTAATCATGTATTCTATAGTACAAGACTACTCGGATACCAATGATAATTTATGGAGCCTATTTTATCAACCGTAACATCTCCACTCCGAATTATACGTTGTTTTTGGTCAAAATTTTATGTTTACCATTTAAAATCCATATTTTGACCGATCATAACGACGAAATATTAGACATTGATACATACGGTTTATACGATGCTTAATTCTGGAAGCATCGTATAAGTGTAATCCTGATCCGGACACGTACACATGATTTCATTTCAGGAGAGTCCACTAGATCAATTTAAAAAATTTTCATTGCAAACTTTTTGTATGAAAAAAATAATAATGTTAGAGTGGACCCTGGGTACCCAGCTTCCCCTCCCTAGGAATATTTCGCCCCCTTCCTCATATCATATTATATATTTTGGGAACAATATTAGATGTAAAGTACGAAAATTAAAAAAAAAACCCTTTGAATTTATAGTGGAAATATTAACGGCAGGAGTATTTTGCCAACTTGTAAACACATTTTTTCCCAAATATTGTTTTTTATGATTGAAGCATGGGTACACTCACTAAGTATTTTTTTTATCGGTTTATAATATTAATTCCTAATTATATATATTCGTAGCTATGGTATGAGCTAGGGTAAATCAAACTTTTCTCAGATCCTACAAAGGAAAAAGGATTTATATTCAAAAACAAGTAAAGTAAGGTAATTTCATTAATGTGCATTTTGAAAATATATGTACGGACAGTAGGAAATAAAAATTATCTACATCAGTATGTAAAAGCAACTCAATAGAAAATCTTTTAGACAAGACATGAAACTAAAAAAAACGAAACTAACATCAAATATTTAAAAGAAGAAATTGAAAAATGAAACTTACGAATCCATATGAAATTTTTGTAGGTTTTGTGGTTTTTGCTTTTGTTGACAACAAAAAAATCAGGAACAAAAAGCAGGGAGATAATAGAGGACACAGTTTTTTCTTTGTTTTGTTTTTCTTTTCATTTAATTGTATAATACAGTTTTCTTTTTTGAGTGATGGGTTTATTTTAGTTGTATTTACACATCTCTTTTTTATTTTGGCTTCAGAGTTAGTGTGGGGATGGGTTTGTTTAAGCAAATTTTTTTGGGAATTGGGGAGAGTAGGTGGTCATCACATCAAATCAATTGGCATTTAGTGGCGATCAGCTAAACTATTTTTCTTACGACGAAATATTTTCACCAACATTGAGGCAATGTGTTTGGAATTTGTCAGCGACATATCCTTTTCCAGCGACAGTATGTTCGTTACAGCCGTACAAAAATCCTGGAAGAGTATGTGTTCCACCGAACCCATAGACTGCATATTAATCAGGCGTACACTCAATTTCGATTGACGATTGGTGGTGAGGGCCAGCCCTCGTACGGAGCATAGATGACGTAAATTGTCCATTTCTTTCATGAGATTTGGCAAACGGACAATTGTGGTCATTTTTAGGCCGGTGCCCAAATAGGATGGTCGAGATTGTAAATAGCCGAGTAGATAGCTTTCTTTGAAGTGCAACTGCTGTTCGAGAAATGAAATACATCGCCCTACTCGGGTATAGACCGAACCAATATCGTCTGCATCTTTGGAGGTTGTGGTGGAAATTATGCGCAAATGTTCTTGACAATTTAACCACAAGGCCATATTGTTGGAGGCACTGACATAGACACCACGACCATATGGCCACAGGGAACCATTAAAGGCAATCGATTCCGCTTGCTGAACTTCATCTTTTTGATCGAGCAGAGGTATAAGAAGTCCATGTGAGTTGAGCATATCGTAAACCTCGGAATTATCTTCAAGGACCTCTGTTAGGGTATAATAACTACCCGGTTCCTCTTCATCAATGGCCTCTATAAACTCAGTGGTAAATATTTTAGCCATCATCAGACGTTCCGCCTGTTCAATTTGCCCAATGGTCAAGTTCAGTGGTAGCTCAAAGGTATCTAAATTTCTAGAACATTCAACCAGACAACGTACTACCAAATTGGAATCATCTTCAAATACGAAATAGGCTGTGTTCAGACGTTCACCATTCTGCATTGGGAAGTAGGCAATGCGTGGATGTGGCTTAAAATCGGAGGTGACAGACATGCAGTGCATATCCTTAATCAATGGCACCAAAAATTCCTGATACACCACATAGACATCGAAGTCTGGTGCTATTATGCCACAATTAATATCCTCCTCCAAATGTCGTTCTTTCGAAGTCTTCCTCAGTGCCGGCCAAATGACATCGAAGAGATTATGATCCAAACGTGTCTGGCGTTTCTTTATTTTCTCATACACCGAAGGTTTGAGGAAACGACTCAAATATCCCGTTACGGCAAGTTGTAGGGAATTATTTTCCGACAATGGTTTCTTCTGGGCCAAGGCGGATGCCGTAGCACCACTCCACACCTTGCTCGATTCCTGTATCACACTAAAACAACGATCCAGGGTACGTTGAATATCGCCATCCTGCAACACACGCCTCGAACTGTGCAAATCGTCGGGTACTAAGGTGGCGGATGGGCCATAATAAATAACGGTTTTGTTTTTGGTTTTGCATTTTTGTGGTTTTGGACGATCGGACGAACAGGTTACAAGTGTTGCAATTGGAGTTTTTGTTGTGAAAAGAAGACAAAAGAAGAGGAGAATGCAGAGAAGTGCAGATAAAGGATTCATTTTGAGATTTTTGTTCTAGTTTAATTGTTGATTTAGTTTTTTTAATACACACAACGCCAGCTATTGTCATCACACATTATCACAAATATTTTTTTTTTAAATATTTACAAAGAAAACTGAAGAGAACGAACAACAATAAAAGAAGAGAACACTTATTGCGATCCTATAAATGGAAAATATTAAAATAAAATGGTAGTTTGAAAATTTTTGAAATCCCAAACGAAATTAAACAATTAATTAAAATTCTTATTTACAATAGAAAAAAATTGCACATATAAACTTTCATCAAAAACACATTTACACAAAAAATAATAAAGGTGCTGCATTAAAAAGCCAGGTGCCATTCACACCATAAAGCCAACAAATTGATTAGAAAAATAAATAACGAAATATTAATCCTAACTTCTTCAAGAACTATGGGCATTTTTTATACCATACACAACTATGTTGTGGGGGTACTATACCTTTGTGTGGCCAACTGAGTTTGTAACGCCGCGAAACATTTGTCCAAAATTTTTTTACTGGAGATTCTGGAGATCATAATTATGACCAGAACATTACGAAGTTTTACACGGAGAAGGGGACCAAGGAATAAACATGATTTTTTTCATAAAGATCGGTCAATATTTACCGGGACTTTTGTGTGAAAAAATGACAAAATTGTTTATATATATTTACTAAAGGATAAGAAGTTAAAGTTGACCAATTATATTATCTATTCGGACGTGGGAATTATACGTAAATATTACAGGTTCTACAAATTCCTATATTGTTTAGTATTACCATTACCACACTAAAGGACGGAAATGTCTCACTGATCGCTATAACATTTTACATAATGGTCTGATTATGGTCAATGAAGCTTCGGAGATGATCATATTATATTTATGAAAGTTTAAATTTCGGTCGGTCAATCAATAAAAGTCAAAAGCTCCTCTTTCTTATCCTGGCATATTTTCCGAATCATGTTTTTCTGGGGTGATTTGGCCCAGTCTTTTTTCGCCGATTATAATTGTCAATTGACCGAAAATTAAACATTTGGATGTTTTTTCACGTCGCCCTATAGCCCACAATTATAATGGGCGATAAAAGACTGGGCCAAATCACCCCAGAAAAACAAGATTTGGAAAATATGCCAGGATAAGAAACAGAAGCTTTTGACTTTTAATCGGTTAAGAGGGTGCAAATATCACGAAATATTGCCAGGCTCAGAATATAGATCAGCCGAAATATAGAATTTCGTTGTAGCTGTGTAGAGTATTATGGTTGGCCCCATTTGACTATACCGCTCCGCTCACCAAGGCCAGAGTTACCATTTTTTGCAAATAATTACAAAGGTGGGTTTATGACATATATAAATAACACATACAAGGCTTTCGAGGACACTGATTACGATTCTGCAAGAAAAACGTAAAAATTTAATAGGTTGGATCGAGAACAGCGGCCATTTTTATACCCTTCACCATACTGTGGTACAGGGTATTATGTCTTTGTGCATATGTTTGTAACAGGCAAAAGGAAATGAGATAGACACATGGTTTCTTTTGAGAATATGCATAGAATCACTTTCTGAGTCCATTTAGGCATGTCCGTCCGTCCATGTATTTTTGTGAACAAAGTACAGGTCGCATTTATGGTCCGGTTTGGATGAAATTTGGCACAGTTCACTTATTAGGCCCAAGGATGAACCCTTTTGAAATTGGGAAAAATCGGTTCAGATTTAGATATAGCTCCCATATATATTTTCGTCCAATTTAAGGTGCACCAAAGTCCCTATATATCTTTCGATTTGCACGAAATTTGGCACAGCGTAATGAATTAGGTATAGAATGATGTGTGTTAAGTTTCCTGAAAATCGGTTCAGATTTAGATATGGCTCCCATATATATTTTCGTCCGATTTAATGTAAATGGTCCACCAAAGTCGCTATATATCTCTCGATTTGCACGAAAACTGGCACAGCGTTATGAATTAAGACTATAATGATGTGTGTTAAGTTTCCTGAAATTAGGAAAAATCGGTTCATATTTAGAGAAAGCTCCCATATATATTTTCATCCGATTTAAGGTGCACCAAAGTCCCTATATATATCTTTCGATTTGCACGAAATTTGGCACAGCGTAATGAATTAGGTATAAAATGATGTGTGTTAAGTTTCCTGAAAATCGGTTCAGATTTAGATATAGCTCCCATATATATTTTCGTCCGATTTAATGTATTTGGTGCACCAAAGTCCCTATATATTATTCGATTTGCACAAAATTTGTTAAGTTTCCTGAAAATCGATTCAGTTTTAGATAAAATCGATTCAGTTTTAGATATAGCTCCCATATATATTACAGTCCGATTTATTGTAAATGGTGCACAAAAGTCCCTATATATCTTTCGATTTGCACGAAATTTGGCACAGTGTAATGAACTAGGTCTAGGATGATGTGTGTTACGTTTCCTGAAATCGGTTCAGATTTAGAACACTTTTTCTTTTATAACCTCATTTTTTATTTTATAAGCTTTGAACAAGGCTTCGTAGTCTTATTAACCTATTGTTCAAATCGGTCTAGATTGGGATATATATTTTCATTGCCACGGAATTTTTAATGGTCTACCGACACATTGCTAGAATGATGAGTTTGTTCAAATATTTTCAGTTTTATATTTATCCGCCATATATAATTCTATATAAATTTTCGCCGAAAAAATAGCCACAATATGTAGGAAATTCCTCAGATTTTCGAATACAACAATCCTATAAGTGATAATTAGAAATTTCTAATTGTGGATTAAAAATAGAAGAAAAATTAAAAAAAAAAAACAAAGATCAAAATCAAGCTTAACCACTGAGCGGAGCAGTATAGTCGGACGGGGCCGACCATACGATACCCTACACAACTACCACAGAACTCTATCATTCTGCAGATTTTTATTCCGAGCCTGGGTAATGATTCGTGATAGTTGCGCCCTCTTGCCCGATTAGAGGTCAATAGCACCTCTTCCATATACTGAAATATTTTACTAACCCAACCCTTCTAATTACTTACACAGATTCGCTTCACCGTGGGTTGGGTTGTGATGTAAAAAAAAAAAAGTCCGGTCCTCTTCATCAAAAAATTATTATCTGATCATCAACGAAAATTATAGGCGTTGCCCTGGACCATAACTGGAACCTCATGGAACATTTCAAAGCGATCAGCGCTAAATTTCCGCCCTCTAGTGTGGTAATGATTTATTAAATAATATCTGAATACTTAAGCACTCGTAAATATTTACGTGTAATTCCCACATCCGAGTACATACGACAATATCAATATCAATTTAAAGGCCAACCACTCCTCTTGGATATACTATCAACTTCTCGGCTCTATATTTTTTTTTTTAATTTTTCACACAAAAGTCAGGTTCCATTTGACCCGCTAAATATTGACCGATCTTTATCAAAAATTAAGTATTTGGTCCATTTCATCCCTTAAATGTTAACCGATCTTTACCAAAAACAATAGGGGTCCTCATTGGGCCGAACCCTTCCTACGTGCAAAATTTCGTGAAGATTGGTCCATAACTGTGGCCTTGGGGCTGCACAAAGCTATAATACCCTGAAAACATATATATTTAAATTTTCCCATGAGTCAATAGTTGGCACTATTTGCGCGCAAAAACAATCAGTAATTGTGTCAATACAACAATTCATATACTAGCCAATTATATTTACACTGACTCACAAATCACGTGATTCAAGTTGAAATTAGGTCATAAATTTAAAAACGCTATTGTAAAATTAAAATTTCCTGTAAAGTATAGCCTATAATTATAACTCAAATAAATCATTTGTTATTTGTCATCTCTGCCTAAAACTTACCAAAAACATCGTCAATATTCTTAATTATATGATTAAAGAATTGACGATTATCCATTCTGGATTACAATATGAATTCATTACACACAATCGTTTAGTTTAGAAAACTCCAATAGTATAAAAAACAACAATAAATATATCTCTTTCTAAACGAACAATAACAAAAAAAATCGATAACAATGTCACTACACGATACAATAACACTGATTATATCCCTTTTATCGTTTAGCACTGGAGAAAAAAAAAACCAAAAATACTATTTATTATTTTCTTTTTTATCCTTGGGACAATTTATGATTGACACCAACCGCCGAGCAAAACTTTAAAACAACGACTAACTAAAGAGATTTTAAAAATGTAATTCATGACCTGTCTGTCATGCGGCAACGTCAACTTGACATCGATCCGTGTGTTAGTAGTAATGTCATCCTTTTGTGCAACACCTCCCTCTCCCCCATCCACTTTAGACGACTTTAGCCATTGGTCAAACAAGTTTAAGGTTGAACCCCCTACTTGGGGGGGGGGGGGGGGGCATGCTACTGTCTACCGTAGGTGGTTACCTATCAAACATTATTTATAATTTAAAACGCTGAGTAAACAATCGAAAAGAGAGAAATAACCGATTGGCCACAAATGTGTGTGTATGGTCAATTGTGCTACAAGAAAACGTGGAGACAGCAAAAGAAAACAAAAGACAAAACAAAGTATTGAAGAAATACAAAATAGACCCGAATTCAGTTAAAATTTTAATTGAATATTTAATGAAATAGAGAATATATTTCGGTACGAAGGGATAGAGGGAAAACGAACCACGGGTATTAATTTTTAGATGCACGCAAGTGGATGACCCTGAAAAATTACATGTAGAGTGGCAATTTTTTTTGGCATGAGAGACACTGTAACTTTTTAGAAACTATAGCGAAAAATATACGCCATGCGCCACCACATTTGTTTTAAACATAAGTAAATTCTGAACATTTATAATTGGTATTCATTAACCAGTATGGGAAAGACTCAAATGGGAGGGGCCGACTATTAATACCCAAATCACTAAGAATCGTATTTTAACGCATAATAAATAACATATGAGTGCTATATTTAACAAATAATTGTCATTCGGAATTGTCCAACTTTGGGTATGTTAATAAAAAAGTAGCAAACATGAATCGGGATTTGGGTTCTGAGAATCCTCAATAAATTGAATAGATGTCATTACATAACGAAAAAGTCACTGTTTGGTTCACCATTTGATCCGAAGGAGTTATTGCACCTTACTTCTGCGAAAACGACTACGGAACGACTGTCACCGTCACTTCGAAGCGTTTTATTATTATTATTTCAATTCATTAGTAAATTTTACTTGTGAAGCCCCAGCGCCAAAAAAGCTTTATAGGGGTTTTGATCACATGATAAACAACTTTTTGGGCTGCTTTTCCAAAATATGTTTTTCCGCAGCCATAGGATTCAGATTTTTTCGCCTTTTCACACAAAAGTCTTGGCTCATTTGACCCGCTTAACATTGACTGATAATTATAAGCTTCCCCGCGGAAAATTTATGATGTTCGGCTAATAACTGTAGCGTCAAGGAAACCAGTCAAAATTTAAGTTTTCGGTCGGTTTCATCCCATAACTAACATTGGATCATCACAGAAAGTTGTGGGCATCGTCCTTGAAAGTTGTTGTACTTGATCATTACCGGAACTTCATGTTGATAGTGTGATAATGGCAAGTCTAAACAATTTCAGAATTCGTAGACACATATATATATATATATCGTTAGCTAAAATGCAAAAAGGCGTAACTAACAAAAAATTGAAAATCGACTTTTTGAATGAATATTGTGAATGTCAATAAACTACATGTGTTGACATTCAAAAAGTCAATTTTCAATTTTTTGTTAGTTACGCCTTTTTGCATTTTAGCTAACGATATATATAACTGTTTAATTATAACTCCCACATCCATTACACACATACATATCATTAGTATTTATTGAAAGGTCAACCTCTCCGCTTCGATATACTGTCAAGTTCTAAAAAAATCCACACATTGAAGTCCAGGCTTTAAAGAAATCTTTACAAATTTAAATCATTGAAATCCAGACTTTAAAAATCATGACCAAATCCACACCTTGAAGTTTCTGGTTTAACGAATATTTCAATAATCCACGCTTTAAAAAAATCATGAACAAATCCACGCCTTGAAATCCAGGCTTTAAAAAAATCATGAACAAATCCACGCCTTGAAATCCAGGCTTTAAAAAAATCATGAACAAATCCACGCCTTGAAATCCAGGCTTCAACAAATATTTCAAGAATTCACGTCTTGAAATCCAGGCTTTAAAAAATCCACGTCTTGAAATCCAGGCTTTAAAAAATCCACGTCGTGAAATCCAGGCTTTAAAAAATCCACGTCTTGAAATCCAGGCTTTAAAAAACGTCTTGAAATCCAGGCTTTAAAAAATCCACGTCGTGAAATCCAGGCTTTAAAAAATCCACGTCTTGAAATCCAGGCTTTAAAAAACGTCTTGAAATCCAGGCTTTAAAAAATCCACGTCTTGAAATCCAGGCTTTAAAAAATCCACGTCTTGAAATCCAGGCTTTAAAAAATCCACGTCTTGAAATCCAGGCTTTAAAAAATCCACGTCTTGAAATTTAGGCTTTAAAAAGACCACGTCTTGAAATGTATGCTTTAAAAATCCAAGCTTTTACATCCAGGCTTTAAAAAATCCACGTCTTGAAATCCAGGCTTTAAAAATCCACGTGTTCAAATTTAGGCTTTAAAAAAACCACGTCTTGAAATGTAGGCTTTAAAAATCCAAGCTTTCACATCCAGGCTTCTAAAAAATCCAGGCTTTAAAAAATCCACGCCTTGAAATTCAAGGTTTAAAAAAGTTAAAAAATCCTCGCCTTGAAATCTTGGCTTTAAAGAAATCGTTAAAAAATTGAAATCCTTGAAATCCAGGCTTTAAAAAATATTTCAATAATACTCGTCTTGAAATCCAGGCTGTCATGCTTATTCTTTGGCCAGATTGCTTTCCCCACATAAAATTTCTTGATGTTCGGGTTATAACTACGGCCTCTTGAATGACCAGAAAACAGACAAAATTAAAGTTGTTGGTACATTTCGTTTCCTAAATATTAACGGATTATTGCAAAAAACTAATGGGGTATTCTGTGGCCAAAAGCGGTCCATATGCAAAATTTGGTGACGACTGATTCATAAATGTGGCCTGGAGCGTGTTCACAAATTATATGGACAGACAGACGGATACACATGTCTATATCGACTCAGCTAGCCATGATACACAAAAAGGTTGGTCCAGGACCAATATTTCGTACCGTTACAATCTCTTGAGCCAAACAAAGAAGTTATAATACCCTTACAACACTATTGAGTAGGGTATGATGATATATAATTTAAAAAAATGTATACGTTCACTTTTGAAACCACGAGATGGATAAACCTGTATAATTAACCCTTCAATCATAATTGTTCTTCCTCAGTAATTATTAATTTCTGTGATTAAAAATTCCATGGAAAGCCTTTTAACTCATATTTAATAAAACAACACAAAACATAAATAACAAAAATTTAATCACACCAAAAACAAACAATTATTTACAGTCCATTTTATTTAAATAGCAGTGACAATAAAAAGCCATTGAATAAACAAAGGAATGAAAAATAGAAACTGAAAACGAAAAAACAGATTGCGATGACACCCCATTATTAGTTAATTAAAATTCAACACAAAGGAAATAAACAAAAACACATATTTTATTATGCACCCGAACACACACATACACATGCAAGCACACACACACACATAGAGAATCAAATACTATATAATTTTCTTCTCAAAGTCAAAAAAAGGAATATCCACCCGCCCACATAAAATCAAAAAAAATGAAGAAGGTCACAAGAAAAGAGAACTCAAGTACCCCACTACTACTTACCTTGATCGCTAAGAAGTTGTGATTCCAATTCTTCGGCGCCGAAATTTTTCAATAACTGTCCATAGTTAAATGTATCTTTGAGGTCGTTATTTGTTAGATATTGTTCTGGTGTTTTACCCAACTGAAATAGATGACAACAAATATGAATGAAAAATGTGTTTATTGGAATAGTAAGGGAATATGAATCATATTAATGATTATTCAACTCATAATTGAGAGATGACATCAATTACATACGTATGGGTATGAACATATGTTATTTCTCATGAATTGTCATACAGCCCTATATTATTAACACCTTGACAAATATATATATATATACTTGAAGACATTTACTAGTAGTATTTGTGTAATTGGTGAGTAATTAAAGTTGATTATTATGACAAAAATGCTTGTGAGTCGGAGGATATATGTGCGTTATATATCTCATTTAATTATTTAGAATGTAAATAGCCAAAACCCGATGTTTGTCCTATGTGTGTCTTGGGGTCGAACATTCCTATTGGGGAATGTGGCGTGATTATTTTGTTTGTTCGCGACCCTATTATACTTCAAGATATAGCTTAATATCTTGGTTTGTAGCTATTGTAACCACAAATCGATATTTTAATGTTTTAATGATCTATTCTCAATTTTACTAGTTCCATGTCACTAAAACCCTATATGTATGTATTTCAATAAATTCGTATTCGTCCGAATTTTTTCTAAAACCGTATATATTTGTTCCAAATACATCAAAAAGAAATAAATTTCAATGATATAAGAACCTGTTTTCTAAATTTTTGAACCAGATATTCAGCAAATAATGCCTTATGCCATGTACAGACGAGCGTTGTTCGCTCTCTCATTCGTTGTTCGACCCCTAATTATGAAGTAATTACATAGTTCCCCATACAAAATTGTCTGAGCGAACACCGACTTTTGTACGTTGTTCAATTCGAATCACTCTCTGAATCACCAAAAATTTTGTCCCATCTCTAACAATTGAGAGAATTTATCGAAAATAAATTAATTTTGACAGCATGAAAAAATTTTTAAATTTTTCAAAATTTTTCAGTAAAATTGAAAATGATGAATGAAAAGTAACCCAAATTCTAGTTTTTATATATGCAGAAGGATGTAAATTTTGTTGTCTACGTAATGCAATATGCATTTCTTTCCCCTTGGTTCTAATTAGCGTACAAAACGAGAAACAAAAGTGGGGAAACCCAAACAAAAATTCTCCAATTTTTTAAATGTGACATTTGAGTTGAGAAAATATAAAAATGTATTGAAAACAACAATATTTTCAGAAAAAATGGAAAACATGAATTAAAAGTAAAGAGATAGGGGTTGATATTATAGTCAGGAGAAAGAGAATTATTTTTTCTATTTAGATCCATATGTGATTCACGCAAATATGTTACAATTTTGGTGTAAAACAAGAAACAAAATGTTTGAAATAAAAAAACTCTGATGACATGAATTAAGAATGGTGTTGTATGAACGGGTTAATTCATGTACGTAATTCTGAGAGCGAACTACGTTGTTCGAATGCCCGTCAGAACATGGCATTATATGCATATCATTTGGAAAATATCGATCAAACGTGATTAATTTTTTGAACCGAACAATTTTAAGTTCTATTTGCTGAATAATCGTTTTAAAATTTAGAAACCCATTTCTTTTGAAACGGATATTCAGGTAATAAAACCGGGTTTAATACATTATATGCATATCATTTTAAAGCTAGTAAACCAACGCGCTAAATTCATTGAACCGAAAACCGGTTCTTTTTATCTTCATTTTTAAACTCTACACAACTGTGTTGTCAGGGTATTATAGCTTTGTGCAGTCCCAAAAGTTTGTAACGCCTCGATATATTGGTCCTAGACCCATTTTTAAGTATACCGATCGTCATATCTCGACTAGCTGAGTCGATCTAGACATGTGTGTCCATCCGTCCGTCTGTCCATTATAATTTGTAAACACGATACAGGCCACAGTTATGGACCAATCTTCACGAAATTTTGCATGTGGGATGCGTTCTGGCCAATGAAGACCCCTATTGTTTTTGGGAAAGATCGGTTAATATTTAGGGGATGAAATGGACCACATACTAAATTTTTGTCTGCTTTTCTGGTCGCTCCAGAGGCCGCAATAATGGCCGAGCATCGAGAAATTTTGTATAGAGAAGGGGATCGGGGCAAAGAATAAATATGCCTTTTTTTATAAAGATTGGTCAATATTTAGCGGGTCAAATGGACCCCGACTTTTGTGTGAAAAATGACAAAATTTATATTCTATAGCGTATATATTTACCCCTGAAGGACATAGACCCGAGAAGTTGATATTATATCCAAGAGGAGTGGTTGACATTTAAATTAATACCAATTATATTGTTTAATGTGCTCGGATGTGGGAGTTACACTTAAATATTTACAGGTATCTCCATATTGGCATATTATTTAGTAACCCATTATTACTCTAGAGAGCGGAACTATAACGCTGATCGCTTTGAAATGTTCCATGAGGTTCCAGTTATGGTCAAGAACAACGCCTATAATTTTCGGTGATGATCAGATTATAATTTTGGAATGAAGTGGACCGAAAACATAATTTTTTGTGTTATTTTCGAGTCGATCTATAGACCACAAATGAAAGCCGAACATCACAACACAACCCACGGTGAGGGGAATCTGGACAATAGCTGTACTGAATACTCGTAATATTCGGAAAATATGTGAGTGTGAGGAAGAGGTGCTGTTTATCTCTAATCGGGCAAGAGGGTGCAAATATCACGAAATATTGGCCAGGCTCGGAAAATAAACATCCGCAGAAAATTTAAGTTCCGTGGTAGTTGTGTAGAGTATCGTATGGTTGGCCTCGTCCGACTATACAGCTCCGCTCACTGATTTTTTCATATTTTCGATTCTCCCCCGATCTTGTATTAAGATTGACACAAAGTCCCGGGTGGCTTCCATACAAAGGTACCTCGCATAAGTCCGTATTTTTTGAAGTTTGGGGATGGTATAAAACCAAATTGGCTGTAATATTATATTTTGGATTCTCTGAATATACCTACCAAAAATTGGCAATATGTTTACACTTAGGTCCCATATAATGGTACCACCTCCCTCCATTAATCAGTATATTATTGATTTGGGGCACGATTTTCAACCGAATAATTTGCCAATTGATATAACGGTACATCGCTCCCATACAAATTCGCCGTTAACACGTTGACGGACAGTTGCGTCTATAGCCTTCATGTTCAATTTCACTATGTGACATGACGGCTGTAGCAGCACAAATTTGCATTTACCAGCGTACAAGTAGAAGCCTAGTGTCATGTTTTCGAATTTCACTGGTTTCTACTGTCCGTCAACGTGTTAAATTATGTCTGTAATTTGGTTTTTCATATTCCCAAATAAATAACCTATCAGCAGACACTGAGAAGGGGATCTGAACAAGGAGAAACATGGATTTTTTCATGATAATCAGTCAATATTTAGCGGATCAAATGAACCCAGACTTTGTGTGAACAATTTGAATTTGGTGTGCTTTTTACAAGTATCTTTATAGACCACAATTACAACCTGAACTCCACAACACATCACAAGTGAAGGCGAATCTGGGCAACGAATTAGAGGATCGGTCCATATTTAGCCGTTCAAATCAATGAAAAATTTTCTGTGTACAGGTTCGCAAAATATGTCAGAGTAAGAAAATCGAACTGTTGACCTTCTGTGTACAGGTTCGCAAAATATGTCAGAGTAAGAAAATCGAACTGTTGACCTCCAATCGGCCAAGAGGGTCAACTGCGCACAGAAAGTTAGAGTTAAATTAAACGTGTACAGGTTCGGAAAATATGCCAAGGTAAGAAAGAGGAACTGTTGATCTCTCTGTTGATGTCACGAAAATGTGCTCAGACTAGGAAGGTAGACATACAGAAATTTAGAGTTCCGTGGTAGTTGGTTGGTCGGCCCAGTTCGACTAAACTACTCTGCTCACTGGTTTTTATATAAGGGTTTTTTGCAAAGACATTTTTCATATTGTACCAGCGGGTACTTTTGGAGTCTCATTGGATAGGATCTCCATATCAAAAGTTTTGGCGTACGCCTCTTGAAATTTTACCTCCAATTATAATCCGTACATAACGGTACACCCATTTTTGAGGATTTCAGATACGTTTTTTAACCGTATTGCTTTCACTTACTTTTGGTTGCAGTACCAATATCGATCCATGATCAGGTATAGTCCCCAAGCAAGGGTAACCAAATATTCGGTATTTAAATATTGTCCAGCTCGATTTATACTCATTTTTAAGAAGATATTGTCAAACAGGCAGCATCTTTTAGCGACAAATCCCGCGAACCAAGACTGTGAATTTTTTATTCAAGTACGAAAATTAAATTAAGTCATTGTATTATAAGTGAGGACTGTACTCATCAATTACCCGTTTTAACCGGCAAATTATCAGTTTTGCGAAAGAAAATGGAGCATTTTTGCTTTATAGATACGTGCCAGAGCGCAAAAGTCGACTTTTAGACTTTTTTGATTTTTGCCGACTGATGGAAAATCGACTAAAAATTTGATTTGTTTATATAATTTGTTGTCAAGCAGATAAATAAAGTTCTGGAATATGTAATGTTTGGCCAATTTGGTATAATAAAATAAGTATTTGTGAAGAAAATCGAAAGTCGACTTTTCGATTTCCTGAAAGTCGAATATATTACTTTTCAATACAAAAAGTCGATTATTTACTCATCCCTAACCTGAAAACACAAAAGCCCAAATAAGCGCAACTTCGATCTTAATATGTGTCTAAGATCTATTATACTTTCCGTAATGATGGTGCTTATTTTTATTCACAAATGTATATTTGTGACACCAAATTCAGTTCGCCTGAGTAAAATATATTATATCTGTGAATTCTTTTTTTATTTTACTTACATTATCCAAAGCCTTAGGATTGGCGCCCAATTGCTGTAGAACATTATAAAAATGTCCATTGTCATTTATAACTGCAGCATAATGTAAAGCAGTTCGTCCATCATTATCCGTTACCGAAGTCGTCTCAGGGAAACGGGCAGACAAATATCGTACAATATCTGAAAACAAAACAAAAACATATTCGAATTATATTCATTTTCCAAATATGAATCTCTCTGTGTAAATCCTCCAACTTACCACTATGACCAAATAATACCGCAACATGCAGTGGCGTTGCACCATTCGGTGATATTTCATCTTTGGCAATGGCAAACTTTCGTCGATCCAAGGCTTGTTGCAGATTTAGTAAGCTACCTCCGCGTGCAGCTTCGTGGACTCGACGAATTTTATCCTGCAAAATTTTATGTTAATATTTATTTTTCATAATTTATGCTAGGTTTAAATTGGCCTTCAAAACATTATTTATACGTTATTATTTATTTATTTAAAATACATCATGAGGTGTAGGGTATAATATATTTGTCATTTCATTCGCCTGAGACCCCTAAAGTATATATATATATATATATATATTCTTTATCAGAATAACATTCTATGTCGATTAGCCATGTCCGTCTGCCTATTTAAATCTCCATCGTTATATAAGTATTTATTATTAAAGATAGAGCTTCGAAATATTAAACACACTTTGCTACTATCGCTGGTATTGACGAGACTATCGATCTACCTTATAGTTATTCGATATTTTGGCTCCAAATTTATACTTTGGATTCTTATTGCGTGGAAAATCTTTCTTACCAAAAATACCTCCGGCTGTATTTGGTCTTCGGGCTTCTTTGAAAGTGAAAAACATATTTCCTGAAAAATATCCACGTAGGTCAACATTTTTATTGGTCTCTTTAGAGGTCTTCTTCTTCCTAAAGAAGTGCTGAAGATCTTCTTCTTACTTTAGAAGAGGTGGAGGTCTTAGTCTTCCTATAGATGAGCTAGAGGCCTTCTTTATCTTCCTATAGATGAGCTGGAGATCTACCTCTTCCTATAGAAGAGTTGGAGGTCTTCGTCTTCCTTTAGAAAAGCTAAAGAAGTGCTGAAAATTTTCTTCTTACTCTAGAAGAGGTGGAGGTCTTCTTCTTCCTATAGATGAGCTAGAGGTCTTCTTCTTCCTATAGATGAGCTGGAGATCTACCTCTTCCTATAGAAGAGTTGGAGGCCTTCTTTTTCCTTTAGAAAATCTGGAGGATTTATTCTTCCTATAGATGCGCTGGAAGCCTTCTTCTTACTGTAGGTGAGCTGGACGTCTACTTCTTCCATAAGAAGAGCTGAAGATCTTATTCCTGTAGATGAGCTGGAGGTCTACTTATTCCTATAGAAGAGGTAGAAGTCTCCTTCCTTTAGAAGAGCTAGAGGTTTTCTTCTTCCAATGGAAGATCTGGAGGTCTTCTTCTTCCTATAGAAGAGCTGGAAGCCTTCTTCTTACTGTAGGTGAGCTGGACTTCTACTTCTTCCTTAAGAAGAGCTGAAGGGTCTTTTTCCTGTAAAAGAGCTTGAGCTCTACTTATTCCTACAGTAGAGCTGAAGTCTTCCTCCTATGGAGGACCTTGAGGTCTTCTTTTTCCTATAGAAGAGCTGGAAGCCTTCTTCTTCCTATATATGAGCTGGAGGTCTACTTTTTACTATAAAAGAGCTTCCAACGTCCAGCTCCATTTTCGGTGTTTGGAAGGCCTATATATGTCCGTGTTTTAGCATAGCCCCAATATAATGGCCCCACCCCATTTTCGATGTTTTGAAGGTCAGCAAAGTTCTATATTTTTACAGAGCCCACTTTTCAAGGTTTTATCCACATTTATAATTAACACAAACGTACGTTTTCGGTATGTTTAGGGTCCTAGCCGATGCTTCCAACCTGATTGTTTCTTATTTAGTATTTCGGAGGAGAAACCATTTACAATGGCTAAGACACATCATGATGTATGAAAAGTTCAGACTTTCCGAACTCTACGACATTTTTCCTCTTTTAAAAATAAATCAAGTTTTGAAGACCCATCAAAATTATAGCACTTACCATATAATTTGGTACATTACGCAAAAATGCTTGGATTTCCGGCTCCTTGGCTTTCACATTCAATAGCTTCTGACCGTCACCATTCAATACGATTTGGGCCAATTGTTCCATATCACCAGAAGCTATGATTCTACTGATACGTGATTCCTTTGGAGGTTTGAGTTTTGTTTTGGTTTTTCATATTTTTTTGTTTTGAGTTGGGAATGAAGGAGTAGTAGGGTTCGGTGATGATAAAATATGATGGCGTTATATATCAAAAATAAATATAATTTCAATTTTTGTAAAAAAAAACACATAAAATATAAAAATGAAAGAAAAAACAAATATAAAGAAATCCAAATAATACACAAAGGACAAGACATAACAAATAAAGAAGGTGCATGGTGCTTTAAAAAAAAGGTGCCCAAAGAAAATTAAGAAATTAAATTTTGTTTATAGAAAGAATCAATTGGGAATGAAGAAAAACTTCGGTATTAGAAGAAAGTGTATGTGCCAAATATCTCTGAAGAGAACTTTTTTTTTGGAATAGAAAGTGGCAATGTTTCGAAAAGGTGCACCATTTTGACTGATTCAACGGAAATGTGTGACAGACAAGTGTGTGCTTTTGACAAGACTACGACGCACAAGGTCTTGTTAAAACTCATAAGAAATGAAAATATCAAAGATTGCAACATCAGCTTCAGTATTGTTTGTTTGCTGAGAGGAATAAAAATAAACAAACAGGACAACAATTGGAGTTGGTTTTTGAAAAGTTATACTTTATCATTATCATGATCATCAAGAATAGCAGCTTTTTGTGACTGAACTGTATTATCATCGGCAACTCCCTGGACAAAACCTTCAATGGCCAGTGCTGAGGTGGGCGATTCAGTGCCATCATCACCATCATCCTCCTGCTCGGCATCAGCATTTTCTTCCTCTCCTTCTTCTTCTTCTTTGTTGTTATTATCTTGTTCATTTGCATTGTCACTGTTGGCCTCCTCATTATTTTCGTTTTCTTCTTGATTTGTTTCTTCTTCATTTTGATTTGCAGTGTCTTCGCCCACCGCCTCTTCCGTTTCAGTTGCCTAGGAAAAAGTGGGAAGAATTTTTCTTTGGAAAGGAATTCTAGATTTTTTCGATTTTTTTAATGGCCAATTCAGCTAAAATGCAACAAAATCTACGATAATATCTAGGGTATTCATGCACTAACTACATTACTATTACTTATATTCGAGTTAATCTACATTCTTAGGTCACTATTCTACGACTTGAATGTTCTGTAAATAAATTTGGTTGGACTACATGGATATTTTTTTTCAAATTTTACATACCGCATAATACATCGATTGGGTCTAGAAGAATTTCGATATTAATATTTTTCATTTATGAATGGCTGAAAAAAGGCTTTATTTTTAAACCATATAAATTTGTCATTACTCCTCATATATAGGCTCGGATAATCGTATATTGCTAATATTCAGTTCAACCCGTCTAATTACATGTCCAGATTCCCTTCACCGTGGGTTGTGTTGTGATGTTTGGCTTATAATTGTGGTCTATAGAGCGGCTCAAAAAAAAAACACAAAAAATAAGTTTTTTTTCTGATCATCACCGAACGTTATAGGCCTTGTCCTTGACCATAGCTGGAACCTCATGGAAAAATTTCAAAACGATCTATGATATATTTCCGCCCTATATTCCGCCCCATGACCACACGGGTTACTAAACCATATCTGAATGCGTAAGTACATGTAAACATTTAAGTGTAACTCCCTCATCCGAGTACATACGACAATATAATTAGTATCAATTTAAAATTCAACCACTCCTCTTGAAGTGAAGTAAATATATATGCTATAGAATACATAGACCGATCTTTGTGAAAACAAGCCTGCTTATTCGTTGGGCCAATTTGCTCATCACTGAAAATTATAGGCGTTGTCCTTGACGATACCTGGATCCTTATGGAAAATTTCAAATCGATCAGGGCTATATTTTCGCCCTCTAGTGTGGTAATGGTTTACTAAATACATACGACAATGTAATTGGTATCAATTTGAAGGCCAACAACTCCTCTTGGATATATTTTCAACTTCTTTGGTCTATGTCATTCAGGGGTAAATATATACGCTATAGAATAAACATTTTGTAATTTTTCACACAAAAGTTAGGGTCCATTTGACCCGCTAAATTTTTAACCGATCTTTATCAAAGCAGGCGTGCCTATGCTTTGGCCCGATCCCCTTCTCCATGTAAAAAGTCGCGATGTTTGGGCCATAATTGCGGCCTCTGGAGCGACCAAAAAATCAGACAAAAATAAAGTTTTTGGTCCATTTCATCCCCTAAATATGATCCTATCTTTTCCAAAAACAATAGGGGTTTTCATTGGCCATAGCCCATCCTACATGCAAAATAACTGTGACCTGTATCGAGTTTACAAATTATAATGGACAGACGGACGGACACACATGTCTAGATCGACTCAGCTAGACGAGATATGACGATCGGTGGGTCTAGGACAAATATTTCGCGGCGTTACAAACTCTTGGGGCTGCACAAAGCTATGATACCCTGGCAACATAGTTGTGTAGGGTATAACAACGATATTATATATTCTAGTTCATCAGAGCTGAGATATTAATTAGATAAATTGTATACAGTATCTCTATCCACTTGTCATTTTCATTTTAATTTTAAAGTGTCATATTTAAAATACTACGTCGCACAACACTGACATATTTACTACCATTCAATATGCCAACGTCAATACAACTCTAAAAATAATGTATTGACTTGAAACTTGTCAGTGTGGTGTCATATCTCAAAGTTGCAACTGACGCTGAATAAAAATACTGAACTACAGAAATTCAGAAGACAATTCACCTGTTTGGTAAAACACACATAAATTGCATGCTTAGATGCCATTTTAGATAGCGCCGTAGTTTCGCGCCATGAAAAACGGGCGATTGTTTGACAGTTATGGCAAAATCGAAAAAAATATTGCAAAAAAAAAAAACACAACTAAACTAACTTGGAACGGAAGTCATTTAAACAATTTCTAGGTTAAAATACTATGAAAGTCAATATAAATATAAATGTACATTATATTATGGAAACAACTTTTAATTTCATTTTAAGGAGCACTATGGAATAAAATCAATATTGTGGGAGTTATAAACAAATATTTAGAGGTTATTACAAAATTGAAACTTTTCAATGGAATTAAAAAAGGAAACTTTAAGTAGGAGGGAAGAAGTTTTGAATTTCCATGCTTAATATTCATAACAAATATAGGAAATATCTAAATTTTACTTACATGTCTCATATATTGCTTTAATTTATTAGTAGCCTAAAAGTATGCTTTAAATTTGAAAAATATGTTGAATTGAGACTAACAAGAACAAATAAGACCTACATGTTGTCAAATTAATGATATACATGCGCTATCTCGAGTCCCTGTACCTCTATTTTGTAATTTTTTCCACCATAAATGAGACGAGATTTACCGGCCTTCTATTATTCTACAAAAATCTTGCCCCAAAAGACCTATCAAGGATTATGATGACTGGTCATTTTGATATTTGGTATGTATGATTCCCATAAATCGATACAGATTGAAATGACGAAAAGGGTACAAAGCAACATGTAGAATCAGAACACTTTTAGAATACATGAATATAAATTATATTCGTCATATAATTGATATTCGGGGTTCTTGAACTGTGAGCAATAATTTTGCTGGAAATATTCATTATACATAGCTCCATGTTTTCATATAGCACTCTTATTAAGGTCCCACCTTTTTTTCCAGAATTTTTAATATTTTAGACATATTTTCCTACCGAAATGCCCGTAATTTAATTTTAGCTCCATGTTTTGATATAGACTCCACAAATAAGGACTGGTCCTATTTTTGGTATATTATAGGGTTTAACAATTTTTTTTACTGTAGCATACGACTATGTTTTCATAAATCCCCAAAATAAAACGCAAGAAGAATTGTTTGTTTTTTAAAGATTTCAGCCTAAAATTTTGTATTCACATTGTCTGTGGAAATCACAGCATAACTCGCAATACCTAAGCAGTGAGCGGAACAGTATAATTAGACATCGGCGACCATATGATACCCTACACAACTAACTTTCTGCGGATTTATATCCCGAGCCTGGGCTATAATTTACACCATTTGCACGATCTTTAACGATTTGGAGTCAACAGCTAGTCCTTCTTAACCCGGCATATTTTCCAAATTTTGTTTTAACGGGGTGTTATACATTTTAAACCCTTCATCACACTGTGGTAAAGGGTATTACGTCTATGTGCATATGTTTGTAACAAGCAAAAGGAAACGGGATAGACACATGGTTCCTTTTGAGAATATGCATAGAATAACTTTCTGAGTCGATAAACGCATGTCAGTCTGTCTGTCCGTCCATCTGTCCGTCCATGTATTTTTGTGAACAAAGTACGGATCGCATTTATGATCCGATTTGGATGAAATTTGGAATAGGTCACTTATTTGGCCCAAGAACAAACCCTATTGGAATTGGGAAAAATCGGTTCAGATTTAGATATAGCTCCCCTATATATTTCCGTCCTATATAGGCACCAAAGTCCCTATATATCTTTCGATTTGCACAAAATTTGGAATAGGGTACTGAATTAAGCCTACAATGATGTGTGTTAAGTTTCGAGAAAATCGGGTCAGATTTAAATATAGCTCCCATATATATTTTCGTCCGATTAAATGTAAATGTGCACTAAAGCCCCAATATATTTCGCGATGTGCTCGAAATTTGGCACAGCGTAATGAATTAGATTTTGAAAATGTTTGTTAAGTTTCCTGAAAATCGGTTCAGATTTAGATATAGCTTCTATACCTGACCAAATGGAAAATTTAGTACCGGTTGCAGAATGGCATGTTAATGGATCCAATTTCATTTTACTGGTTCTTTAAAAATTTTATGTTTGTTAGAATTCATCCGTTGAATACACCCAAAGTTGTTAAGCATATCATATAGTCCGACTTTACTACTTTCCGAATTGTTTTTTATACCCTCCACCATAGTATGGAGGGTATATTAATATGCCATTCCGATTGTAACTCATCGAAATATTTATTTCCGACCCTATAAAGTATATATATTCTTGATCAGGGTAAAATTCTAAGACGATCTAGCCATGTCCGTCCGTCCGTCTGTTGTAATCACGCTATCTTCTGAAGGAATTGGGATAGGGTGCTGAAATTTGGCGTAGGGTTGTCTTTTGTTTGCAGGCAGGTCAAGTTCGAAGATGGGATATATCGGTCCACGTTTAGGCATAGCTCCCATATAAGGGTACCCCCCAATTTTCGGTACCCCCGTGTTTTTCAACCGAATTCGCTGAAATTTGGTACGTTGGGTTCTTATTGGGTACTAAATGTCTCCACAAAAAATTATGAGTATAGGTCCACTTTTTCTGTTAGCCCCCATATAACGACACTTTCTAACTTTCGGTATTTTGGGGGTTTTGATGGTATTTTTACATCGAATTGGCTGTAATTTAGTATTTTGAGTTCCTAATAGGTACCAAATTTCTCCACAAAAAATTATGAATAAAGGTCAATTTTTTCGGGTAGTGCCCATATAAGGGTACCCCCAATACTCGGTATTTTGGGGTTCTTGGGCGCGTTTTTCAACCGAATTCGCTGCAATTTGGTATTTTGTAGTCGTATATGGTAATAAATCTCCCTACCAAAAATTATTTATATTCGCCCCCTTTTTGGGGTAGTCCCCATATAACCCCCTTTTATTATTAAAATAGTTATCTAATTTGTTCCGCGTTTTGGGTTTGGTTCTAAGAGTCTGTCGTAATCATTTAACCTGCGTAGGATATCGAGATAAAGTTAGAACTTAAGGTTCGATAATGAACTATACATGGACTATAACCCGCATTTAGGCCTAGCACCTGTGTGGGAGGTATCAGAGGGAGTGGACCGATAGTCCACATTTTCGAACCTGAACTAAGTTTGGACTTAACGCTTTTTCACTTGTTTTTTATTTTACACAGACATGTCTTGGATTATTTGACCCATGGAAAGTTTGTGATTTCGGCTTATAATTGTGGCATTTAGAGCGACTAGAATACCAGACAAAAATAAAGCTTTTGGTCCATTTTAAACCCTATATATCATCTGATCACTACCGACCTACGCGTCGACCTTGACCATGACCGGAACTGCAAGCAAAATGTCCATGCTATCAGCGCCATCTTGTGCAGTGATGGTTATACTAAACAATATCACAATACGAAGACAACTGTAACTATTTACGTATAACTCCCACATCCGAGGACATACATCAATATAATTGGTATCAATTTAAAGGTCAACAACTCCTGTTGGATATACTATCAACTTCTTGGATCAATGTTCTTCACAAGTAAAAATATTCGAGATAGAATACACAGTTTTAATTTTTCATACAAATTCTAGGTCTACTTAAACCTCTAAATATTGACCGATCTTCATCAAAACAGTCAAGGTTTTTCTATAATCAGACCCTTTCTTTTTGTAAAACTTCGTGATGTTCGATTCATAAGATGGATCTAGGATAGTGTTGTGCATACCTAAATAAGGAGTTAGTTTGGTGAGCGTAACTGAGAATTCATCACTAAAAATAACTAAGGAAAAGAAAACCTATGAGAATACGTTTTTAACCATTTACTTTAATGTATGATTTTGGTATGTTTTGAGCATCGTCACACAAAGCTATAATAACTTCACTACATATTTGTATAGGGTATAATAATATACCTATGGTGTTTGGTATTGAAAATGCTTAAGTCGCATTTTCGATAAAGATTTTCTTGAAACATGAAATACCTCTTCAATGTAGGTCCAGGACAAACAGAAAAGTCAATTATTCAGTAAAACTCTTCCGATAAAAAAATTAGACACGAAATGCTCATACTCCGCGAAATTACCAAAATTCCGAGAATAATAAATATATAATCGTTTTCTTGTACAAATTCAAAATCATGTCAAAATTATGGACCTGGCCCTAAAATATTTTATTTTTTTACCGCCCTGCAACAATAAAAAGACTTATATATAAAAACAGACTCTTATATACACCTTCCAACTCAGTGTTGAGGATAGTCAGTGAATTATCGTCAAAAAATCAAAAAAAAAATATATAATTTGTATAAAACCTATGTTCCAAGTCATTTATAATATATGTACTTAAGCTCTACAACGGTAATGCATGAAGGATCGAATCAATAAATTTTAATTTACACATTAACCTGTTAGAATTTTGATTAAAAAGTCCCTACAATGTATATATTTATTCTATTCCCTCCTACTATTTAACCCTTACAATACAATTATTTGCCAATTACAACATTTAAAAATTTAGAATAAAACCCACATACAACAAACATATCAAATAAAATTTATATATTTTTTGGGTTTTTGTTTTATTTCGAACATGTTCTCCATAACATAAAGAAGATTTTAGACAATTACACACAATAACTTCAAGGAAAAATTCAACTAAATTATTACAAATATATATCGGTTACTTAATTTTATTATTTAATTGATAGAATCATGTATATATGTATGATGCTCTTATTAGACCACAAAAATAGAAGATAGAAACTACTGTGCCATAGAAATCACACACACATACAAAGTTTATGGAACTACTTCAAATAGGAAACATTTTTTGTTGGTTTATTTTTTTTTTAACTTATCACTTAAATAATTAGATTGCTTATTTCACAAAAATCGTATACGAATCCACAGTGCAAAGGTATTTGTTGTTGTTTGGTTTTTTTAATTATTTTTTGTTATTGTTAAAAAGAGAATAGATGGGGGAGAGGTTGGTGAGTTAGGTGTGAGAAGTACATTTGCTGTTTCTTTTTTTTAACGAAAAATAGGTTTGCAACAATCCAACACTACTTAGAAGTTTGATAATCAAATCAAAAAACATTTCGAAAGAATTTAGAGAGTGCCAAATTGTACCTCATCATCTTCGTCGTCTTCGCTACTATTCTCACCACTACCACCCGGGTGTGGCTTAGACGATTTACGACCACTGCCCTTGCCATTTAGTTTGTGTTCAGTTTTCGGAGTAATGGCAGCATTACCTACAACAATATCGTTCATTTCATTTTCATTCGTATCCTTGTGGCTGTTATTTTCCTCATAGTCATCCTCCTCGTGCTCGTTTTTGTTATTTTCATTTTCATCTGAAGTGGTAAAAATATTTTTTATTTTATTGGAAATATCTTTAACATTTTCTTTTAAATTATCCGTAATTTCATCGAATTTATCACTAATTTCTTGTTGGGTTTCTTTGAGGAAAGCTTCGGTAGTTGAGAGGTCTTGATCTTCCTCTGATGCTTTGGGGGATTTGGGAGGTGATTTTTGTGGAGATTCTGAGGATTTGTTATCATTTTTGTCATCTTGAGTTTTATCGTTATCCTCGTCATCTTTATTAGTTGTGCTAGCTGTTGCATTGTTATTATTTTCATCTTCTTCTTTCTCTTCGTTGTCGTGGTCCTTTTTATCGTCATTTGCAAAAATTTCATGTTGGTCCTTTTTCATTATTTGTGTAGCATCTAATAGCTGAGAGTTAGAGCTTTCATTATTAGTTATACTTTCTTTTTTGATTTCTTCTTCCACTTTTTCTTTCTTTTCTCCATCTTTTTCTGTAGTATTTGCTTCCTTTTCATTTTGATTGTCATCTGTTTTTGTTTCATCTTTAGAGTCTTTTTCATTTTCTGCCTTTTTACTACTTATCTCTTTCACCTTTTCATCAGGTTTTTCCTTCGTTTCAGCTTCTTCTTCTTCTTTTGTCGATTCCACTGTACCATCTTCATGCTTACCGTCATCCATGGGTGCCACATTTTTATCACCTTTTCCTTTATCTTCATTATCATTTTTAGGATCCTTATCAAGGGATTTATCAATTTCGTGTTTATCCTCATTTTCATATTCTACATTATTTTCTTTGTCATCTTCATTTTTCGAGTCTTTTGAGATTTCTACCAGTTCTTCTTTTTTACCATTACTTTCTTTTTCATTTTCATTCGCAGCATCTTTTGAGATCATTGCTTGCTCTGTTATTTGAGCTTCATTAGCTTTGATTTCCTCCTCTCCTTTTTCTTCGACTTTCTTTGTAATTTCCTCTTCGCCCTCCTTTTCCCCACTTGCTTTTTCACCTTCCTTGTTATTATCGTCTACTACTTCCTCTTCTTTGTGCTCACCTTTTTTGTCGTCATCCAACACAACCTTATTTTCATCTTCCTTGTCTCCTGTGTCTTTATTTTCCTCTCCCATTGTTTGACCATCCATTTCGTTTTCGTCTGAGGTGGTATTTTTTCCATTTTTATCATCATCTTCCTTAGTTTGGTCCTCATTTCCTTCTTCTTCTTTATCATGACTTTCTAGATCTATTTCTTCTTCTTTGGTCTTACTTTGAGTATCACTGCTTTCAATTTCCACTTTGGTCTCTTCAAGGCCATTGCTATCATTTTCCTTCTCTTCAGGTTTTTCATCTTTTCCTTCGGCAGCATCATCTAGTTCCTTTTCACTTTCTTCTTTGTCATTAGATTCTTTTTCATCAACTTCCATTTGATTTTCTTCTTTTTCCTGAGCTTCCTTTTCATCCTCGTCCTTTTCTTCCGCTCCTGTACTCTTTTCAATTACAGTTTCTTTACTATTCTCTTCATTATTTTCACTCTCATCTTCGTCATTTTGTTTTTCATTCTCCTCAATATCCGCTTCCTGCTTCGTATCCGGTTGATCGTTGTCATTGTTCGTGGCGGTGGCATTCGTTTCATTTACAGACTGTGTTTGTTTCTGTAAAAAGTAAACAATTGTCGACTGATTTCTTTTGTCTTTTTCTTGTTTTTGTTGTTGTAGTTTTTGGAGGGATTTGTTTTTTGTTTTATTTTTTAAGAACCTCTGCATTTTTTTTATTATAGGGAAATTTTAAGCACAGAGAAATATAGAACATAGATGATAAGATGGTATGGGCGTTAAAATCTTAAGGAGGTATGTTAAGCTTAATATAATTAGGATTTAAGAGAGAGAGAGAGAGAGGAGAATACCTACTCAGTAATGAAAGAAGAATGTCGTAATTCTATCCATAAAAGACCCGCTCTTCCGTAGCCTTAGTAGAACACATATTAAATAGGAGTTCTATGGACGTCTTATCTATAGAAGACCTGCTAATTATGTTATATACATGAAAAAATATTTGTATAGTAGCACCCTACTGCTCGCGTGCTCTCTTGACGAGAAATATGATGCCGATCCTGACATTTTTCTTCAGGAGACCTGTGGGACATAGTTCAACAATTGAGACTATTTGAGACGGGTTATATTTATAAAACAGTTGGAACTCTCGTATCTATTGACGACATGTTAAGGTCATATTTTTTGTCACAGCCTAGTAAAATATTTCCAATCTATAGGACGGCTCTTATAGGTCATCCAATTACAGAGACTGAATAGAAAGTCGAGAGCCTGTGGACGGTATTCTGGTCATAACTGCATTTTCCGAAGTGGCTATAATTTTTCATTTCGGTATCGCAGAGGAAACACCAATTCCCATATGAAAAAAATTATATAGGTCTATAGTTTGATATAGTTAACTATTTTTGATATTTTGACCGCCCTGATCCCATTTTCTAAAACGAAAAATTAAGCCCTCTCAGAAGTATCTGATCGTATAATTCGAATTTTGGTGTTTTAATCGAGGGTATATTATTTCGGACCTGTTGATGCGAAACTCTTAAAATGCTTTTCAAAAACCTATGGAAGATATTTTTGCGGTTTCTCCAAAAAATATGTTGGGAGAGGTATCAGGAGGAAGTGTCTCTATATATTTCATCTTGATACTAAAAATATAGTTTCATCGAAACGTTGACCATTTGTGGAAGAAGATCCTTATTTTAGTTTGGAAGATATAATACGTTATTAAAAGTTGGATCAAGTCGGTCACTCTCTTCCAGAGTTATCAAGTGCACCAGTCAACCAGAGAGACGAAAAGACATTTGTCCACATACACTTGATGTGAAGTGTAAATACACAAACTGAGGTTAAGGACAAAAAAATGCTCATGTATATCCTATAGTCCTTGTATAGACCTTCCGTATATGTAAGCCTGTATATAGTTCATCAATATTTCGTACCGCATGAATAGGCTGTTATTTGGCATACTAGATTTTCGGAGACTGACATACATCTATACACAAAATTATCAATGCAGGACCATATTTTGACATAGCTCTCATTCAAAAATCTCCCCCAATTTTCGGTATTTTGAGTTTTAGTCGCATTTCCCGAACGAAATTTTGGATTCTGACATACATCAGCGCCCAAAATGACCGTTATAGGTTTATGCTTTGAAATATTCCCTATATAAAGGTCCCATTTTTTCGTATTTTTTCAACCGAAAAGGTTCCTCTTTGGCATTCCTTGTTTTTGGTAGTTTTAACATATAAAAGTCCAGGCTTTGGTGAAGAAAATATTTATTGTCAGAAAATCTTCAATATAGATAAATTTTCATAATTTTTGCTACATAATAGTTTCTAGAAATGTTTGGCAGACCGAACTTAATCACATTTAAAATTATGTTAGTTTATTCCAGATGATGGATATATTTAATAGATAAAATTCACTAAAGTGGAAAACAACTTCCATATGGGCATCTATCTACTAGTATTTATCCAAGAACCATGCTGCTTATCATCGATATATAAGAGATTGGGGCAGATAAATTCAGGCTCGAATCTGGGAAAAATGGTGAAATATAGCAAACGAAATCTTTCGAAAATCCCATTAAAATATACATTTTAAGCAGACCTCCATTCTAGCTTTCGAGTTTCTTCCTTTTTATTTAAGTCGAATCTCTAATTACTTAAAATGTGAAAAGGGAAAAATGATATTTTGTTTAAGGGACCCCACCCATTCTCGATTTAAAATTTTGGTGATTTTCAACTGGCCTGCAAATGGAAGACGTGTAAGTTATATAAGTTACTGAAGACTTAAAGTATAAACATAATTAACAAAAAGTCTTTCTTTTTGACGCAGACATGATTTCTGATCATTGGAACATTCGATTCGAGGTTCAACATCCTTAGGATTTTCCTATACTTCTCTGGTAAATGATATTTACTGTTGCTCCTTTTTCTCTTTTTATAATTTGAAGATAGTAATTTTTTTGTCTCTCTCTCTATCTCTCTCTCTTACTCCAAATTTAAAAGCATATATTAAGCTTAAAGACATCCAGGTTTTAAACTGATTTATACCATCTTAAAATAGAATTAAAGGAAATATTTTTTTTAACAAAATGAACTAAAGGGGGGAGGAGTAAAATCAAGGCCGACAATGGCTTACTTTTAACAGATCATATTTTGTTTTTATTTTTTTTAAGTTCATTTTGTTCACATCATATGTTTGTCAGTAAAACATTGTGGGTTATGGGAATTAGACAATCAAGAAAAGCTTTTTTTTTGTTTTGCATAAGGATCATGGTGCTTTCAAGCATTTTTTATTAACATAACAAAAAAATTTAATATTTACAAAATTATTTCTTTCGCACAATCTTGTGTTTTGTATATAATAATCCCAATTGTTTCTTTCAAAATTAAAAACGAAATAAATTATGATAACAAATTATAATATAAGGAAAGCTTTTATTGTTTTATTTTGGCCTAGCTAGTTTTCTTAAAAAATTTTTAAAGCTTCTGGTTTTATAATATTCTTCCTAAATATTGTATTTACATACTTCTTGCCCTAACTTTAATCTTAAGGGGTGCATTTATCTCAAAAGCAAACAAGCAATTTATAAAACACAGTACTTACTTCATCTTGTGGTTCATCTTTATCGTCCGAAGCATCAGCTTCATTCGTTTGGGTTTCTTCATTTGTTTCTTCAGGCTTTTCTTCTTCTTCCTCTCCTCCCTTATCATCTTCTTTGGCCTCATCTTCAGCAGGTTGTTCATCTTCTGCTGGTTTTTCTTCTTCCTCGCCCTCTTCAGCTGGTGCCTCAGCTTCTTCACCATTTTCATCATCAGCGGCAGGTTCTTCCTTTTCTGGTTCTTCGGTTAGGGCCTCATCATCACCACCACCACCGGCATCATCATCATCCGCAGCACTCGCACTATTTTTTTATATGGAATGCGAAGTAGATTTATATTAATGCTTTGTAAACTCTTATATTCGAATGAAATGGTATATAACATTTCATATTTATAAATTTATGATACGACTTTAATACGACACCAATTTTATTACTATACTCCAAGTATTTCAAAAATTATTGAACATTAAAGAAAACCTTAAATTCTTTGTTTTCGCCATTTCGACCTAGATCAGTAGATGGCGTCCCAGTCGCAAAATCAACAGGTCGTAACGGAGGTATTGGTAAAATTCAAATAACTTTAAAATATGTTGAGATATTTTGAAAAATCCATTGTCCAAATGTTGTATGAAAATCAAGGATTCCCAACCGATGCACAACGTTCGAGGAGGCGTTGTTTCTAGGCAACGACAGATGGCTGCCACATTACCTAGGACACGCTACAGCAGATCAATTATTTATTCAGCTGAAATAAAGAACATTGACAGATCAAAAGATTGTCGAAAATATGGTATGAAAAGGATCGAAATCAGGCGAACCCGATTTTAGCATCAGAGGGCACATTCTCACCAAGTGTATTTTACACAAACATCCTAATTAATCCGAGTGGAAGAGGAAAAACTCTTTCAAAGTGAATTGCAAATATTTATAACCTGGATATGAGAAGCGTACGAAGTACCGTGGTTCTCTAATGATATTAACATGAATATGGTGCGCCACACAGAAGAAAATAGTAACACTAAAATTGCACAAAGTTCAAGGAGGCGTTGTTTCTAGGCAACGATAGATGGCTACCCCATCACCTAGGGCTGGCTATAGTAGATCAATTATTTACTCAGCTGGAATAAAGAACATTGATAGATTGTCTAAAAATGTGATATGGAAAAGATCGAAAGCTGGAGGACCCGATTTAAACATCAAGGAGGCTTTGTTTCTAGGCATCGATGGATGGCTGCCCCATCAACCCTACAGCAGCTGAAATAAAGAACATTGATAGATCAAAAGATTGTGGAAAATGTGGTATGGAAAGGATCGACATCTGGCGGGTCTGATTATAATATCGGAGGGCACATTCCCAACAAGTGTAATTTACCAAACACCCTGATTAATCCCAGCGGAATAAGAAAAAAACTCTTTCAAAGTGGATTAGGAATATTTGTAAAAAAAGCTCCATATGAGAAGAATCCGTATTACCCTGGCCTTCTAATGGTATCAACATGGAGATGGAGGCAGGAGATAGCGCCACACAGAATAAAATATTAACACTAAAATTAGCAAGGATCCCCACCACTTGCACAAAGTTCAAGGAGGCCTTGCTTCTAGGCAACGATAGATGACTGCCCTACCACCTACGGCTAGAATAAAGAACATTGTTAGATCAAAAGATTATCGAAAATTTGATATGGAAAGGATGGATATCTGGCTGACCCGATTTTAACATCAGAGGGCATATTACCACCTAGTTAATCCCAGCGGAAGAAGGACAATTCTTTCAAAGTGGATTAGGAATATTTATGACCGCCATATGAGAAGAAGAAAATTGTGACACTAAAATAACAAGGACACCAACCATTGCAAAATTTCAAGGAAGCGTTGTTTCTAGGCAACGATAGATTATGGCATCCAAGTGGGTTATGAATATTTATAACCGCCATATTAGAAACATCGGAAGGACGCTGGTCCCTCAAGAGTATCAACATGGAGATGAAGAAAAGAGATAGCGCCACACTGAAGAAAATTGTAACACTAGAATAAGCAAGGACCCTAACCATTGCACAAAGTTTAAGGAGGCGTTGTTTCTAGGCAACGATAGATGGTAGCCCCATCACTACAGATCAATTATTTACTCACATGGAATAAAAAGCATTGTCACATTAAACGATCGACGGGAAAAAAGGTATATTTTGAAGCAAAGGAGAAATTTTTGAATAAAAACTTAATTTTAGGAAACAAATTTGGTTTACTGTGGTAGGTCATGGACTTTTCAATTAGAACAAGATCATGATTTTGATTTTACTTGAATTCAAATATATAAATAGTCTTTATTGCTTTTATTTGAAAAATAATAGACTTACCCCTCTGTCATTTCGGCTTCCGATGTATTTTCATTACTTTCCGTATTTGAATGTCTACCAAAACCATTCATTTCGGGTATTTTAATGTCGGGCTTCTGAGGGCAAATTTAAACAACAACAAAAATTAAAACAAATAAAATAGTAATAAATTATTTTTTCAGTTCACCTTGAACACATAAAATCACACCGGTTTACTCACCTTACCATCACCACTGTCATCGCTTAGGGCCTCCCAATCTGTGGCGACATCTGGGGAGACTCGTGGTGCTTCGGGTACATACGTCAGGAACGCCCTTTCAATTTCATGCGGTTTATGCCGATAAAATGAAGGCGTTTTCATTTTCTGTTTTATAATTTAAGTCGCAACCAATTGGCGATGTCATTCGAACAAAAAGGAATGGAGCAGGAAGAGGGAAAAATGTCAAACAAAACATTTCAATCAAAATTTTGTTGCCCTGGATTTTTAATTTAAAAATTGTTTCCAAAAGTGACAAACTTACATAATCAACGGCTTCTTCGTCACAGCCAGCTTGCGTGAGCAGCGTATAACAGCGCATATTATTTTTGGCACTGGCAGCCCAATGCAATGGGGTTTTGCCGGTTATATCACACTCATGTACGCCATCGGGCCAGGTGGTGATCAGATATTCCAAAATTGTGGCATGGCCCAAACCCGCCGCTTTGTGTATGAGATTTAAGCCATTGGCATCGCGACATGTTACCAGGGCAGGTGGTACGGGCGGTTCCAAATGGGCCTGCAGATTTTCCAAGTTATTATCGATAACAGCTTGATGGACATCGCGTATGGAATTCTAAGGTAAGTACAACATACATGATTATTGTTATTATTGTTATCGAAATGCTGAAATATTTTACTCACCATCACATAAGGCACTGCTGCTAGAAATCGCTTAACTCTTGGATTGGTACTGGCCTGTTGCCTTAAACGATTTCCCTGACCAGCCCATAAAATGCGGGTTAATTTGCCAATTTCCTTTTCGTGCATCCATATTCGTATGGTCGATAACTTGACTGAGAAATCTACAAAGAAAATAAAATGAACAAAATTAGCATTTCATTGCTCCTTTCGCCAAAAAAACAAAAAAGTCCTTTGAGCGCGAGAACTAATTTAAAGTTTTGTGCTCGCCTTGCCTGTAGTGTCTTTGCGTTTTTGCCTGTGAAAAACTCTTGTTTTTCAATTATTATTTATTGCATGTTTGCATGTCAATCAAGACAAGTTTTTTTAGCAAACTTATTTTGTTATTTATTTCACACGCTGACTACTTCTTTAAATAAAACAAAAATTGCAGATATTTGTCGGATTGGTTGTTCCATGCCCCACAAAAATACTCATCGAGAATTTTTATGAAATTTGTTTTCAAGTGCAATCATTGAAAGCAATGAAAATGACATTACTATAAATTTCTTCAGTAAAAGTAAGTTGAAGTGAGAAAAGGGAATGTTTGAAAAGTGAAAGTTTTATCGCAATCAATGTTCAAGGTTGTTTATTAGACGAAAGAAAAATAAATTTTGAAAAGGTGCAATAAATAGTAGAAGGATTTTTTTTAAATTTAAATAAAAAAAAAACAAATTGGGGAAGCCCCTGAAGGGATTGATGTCTGGTGGATCGGATTTTAAAATCGAAGGGCACATTCCCACCAAGTGCATTCACACAACCATCCGACGGAACCTGGACTTCTAATGGTATTAACATCAGCATACGAGAATGACACAATTGGGGAATGGCAAGAGATAGCGTCATACAGAAGAAAATTGCAACGCTAAAAAAAGCAAGGACCTCAACCATAGATTGGCTGCCCATCACCTAGGGCTGGCTATAGCAGATCTGTAATTTACTCAGCTTGAATTGAAAACACGAAATTAACACAAGGACTAACTGAGTAAGATAACGATGATTTGTGGAAACCATATAAAATTACATTTAAGAATAGTTTCCAAATAAATGGTTCCACTCGATCGGTATCAACATCAGCACATGAGGGTAACACAAAATGATAATGACAGGAGATAACGCCACACACAAGAAAATGGTAACACTAAAATAAGCAAGGGCCACAACCATTGCACAAAGTTCAATGAGGCGTTGTTTCTAGGCAACGACAGATGACTGGCACATCACCTAGGGCAGGCTACAGCAGATCTATTTTTTAATCAGTCTGAATTAAAATCACGAAATTAACTCAAGGACTGGCGAAGTAAGATAGGTATGATTTGTGGAAGCTCAATGCTCCCAAGAGAAGTACCACAAGAAAATGTCGAAATTTACATTTTGAAATACGTGTCAATAAATGGTTTCACACAACTTCTGACATTTTAAGTGATTTTGCCATATATTCCTTAGAAAAAATCCATCATTCAAAATAAAAAATGGTCCCATGATACTGGGCGTATTTTTTATTTTGAATTAATGATTTTAATGAAAAAATGGGAATGACAGGAGATAGCGCCACACACAATAAAATGGTAACACTAAAATAAGCAACCATTGTACCAAGTTTATGATTCTGGGGCTATTTCAACCTGAATTAGTGATTAAAGTCCAGCTCAGGTCGAACATAACGACCTCTTCACATGTTATAACATATTATTGATGTAATCTCCACATTAGGACCCCGCCTCATTTTATGTATTTCTATGACCCATTCAAGGAGGCCTTAACTTGGAATTCTTGGAGGCTAACGTAATAATATGCCCAAATATAGTAATATAGCGCATATATTAATATATGTGGGCAAATATATAGCAGCATAATTAAGGTCCCGATAATTTTAGGTATCTTTATACCCTGCACAACTATTTTGTCAGACATATTTACCCCAGAACGATATAGATCGAATAAGTTGACAGTATATCCAAGAGGAATGATTGACCATCAAATTGATACTCGCGATCAAATCCGCTATGAAATATTACATGAAGTTCCGGTTTTCGGAGATGTTTAGATGATATTTAAGGGGTGCAATGAACCGAAAACTTAACTTCTGTCAGGTTTTCTAGTCGCTCTAGACGTCATTATTAAATGAAGAACATGGCATATTTTTCATAGTGAACGGGATCTGGCCAAATATTTAGAACGACTATCATCTAAACAGTACTTCTAAATATTTGGCCAGATCCCCTCGGTCAATATCAGATCGGTCCAATTTTTATTTAGAGTAACATGGGGTAATGTGGACCACCATTCTCTTTTTTTGATATTGTGGGCGTAACAACGGTAAAAAATAAACACAAATTGTTTTCACATCATAGTAGATTTTTTGGTTAAAAATATTTCGGTCAAACATTATATATATTTGTCTAAAAAAATTTTATTGCATTATATTTCAAAAAACTTTAAACTGCGACTAAAAAATAGCTTGGCGGGTAATGTGGACCAGTATGTGTGGGTAATGAGGATCAGTAAGTTAAAGGTAGGTTGTGGATTGGTTGTGATAAGTTTCCATTTATTGCACTCTTGGGTAACAATGAATGTAAAAGTATATGGGTTAATGTTTTGGAATAGTCCCCATTTAAGGGTTGAGGTATTTTGAAGGTCCTTGCTTCATTATCCAACCGAGGCACCTGTAATTTTGTATATCGAGTTTTCAGAGAATAGAATACCTCCTCGCATATTAAATGCGCTCATGTTTCGAACTCGTCCTCATGCAAAGGTCCCACTTTTTTTATAGTGGTCGACATTACCGGACATTGAATATTTTTTTTTTAAATAATTATCGGCTTCAAAAATGAATAAAAATTAAAAATCGCCGATTGTAAATATAGCTAAACGTATACTTTTGTTAAAAGAAATAAGAAGACCACATAATTTATTTATATTCGAGAGAAACCAAGTGTTCGACTATTTTGCAAAAACGTTCGACTATTGAGGCAAAAAAAATTTCAAATCACACTTTTACAATCAGAGCTACATTTTCTACGGCTAAATTTTCAACATTGCAATTTTTAATTAAAAATCCAGTTTGATGTTTGTTTTCACTAATTAGCAAGCAATTCTTAGATATGGGGGGTCAGCAACGTACACTGGATTTCATTTCGGGGGGTGGTAGTACAAAATGAAAAAAAATCGCTGTTGCAAACATAAATTTACTGTGAAAAAAATTCGTTTCGGCGCGTACGTCCCTGTGGGGGGTGGTCCACATTAGACACCTAGTCCACATTTCCCGAAGTAACTCTAATGGCGTAAATATTCAACTCGGGAAAACAAGATTTGGAAAATATGCTAGGGTTAGAAACTTGAGCTGTGCAGGGTAACATATGGTCGGCCCCGTCCGTCTATGCTGCTTCGCTTACTGGTTTTAATTCTAAAAATATTTTCGAAACGATTGGTCTGTTCCAATACTTTTTAATAGTTAAGCTAGTAAAAGGGAAACATTTCAAAATCGCTCTTAGAGTACAAAAGAATTTAAACGCAAATCTAGTAAATATGTCAAAATCAACATAATAGCCAATCAGAAGTTTGCATTCCAGTTTACCATTTTTACTCGAACAAATTTTTCTGTTAAAAAGTTTACAAAGAGAACGCCATTTTGTTTTATGTTCTCTTAAATTTGGTTCAATGTTTTACCAGTTTTGTGGGTTCAGGAACGGTTTTCGAGTAAAATGTTGAAATACTTGTAAAATTAGGAAATTCTGGAACGGAACTGATATGTCTATAAATTTTCTGAGAGTAAACCAGAAAGGAAAGTAGTAAAGTCGGACGGGGCCGACTATATGATACCCTTCACCACTTTGGGTATATTCAACCGATGAATCCTAAGAGTTGTCGCATTTTTGAAGGACCAGTAAAATGAAATTGGATCCATAAACATGCCATTCTGCAACCTATACTAAATTTTTGCAACATATACTAAATTACTTATTTTAACATAGGACGGAAATATACATAAAAGCTATATCAAAATCTAAACCGATTTCATCGGAACTTGTCCCAAGTTATGTTATACTAATTTCAGTATGTTTTGTGCATATCAGAAACATTTTAAGATCTTGGTGCATCATTTACTAAAAATCGGGAGATAATATATATGGTAGCTCTATCCAAATTTAAGCCGATTACACCAAAACTTTCCAAATTTTAGGGACTTTGATAAAGAATGATATATAAGGACTTTGTTATACCATTTAATTAAGTCGGCCGAAAATATATGTGGGAGCTATATTTAAATCTGAACCGATTTGCATGAAATTTAACACGCATCGCTCTAGACTTAATTCAGTACGCTATGCCAAATTTCGTGCAAATCGATGGATATATAGGGGCTTTGGTGCACTATTTACCTAAAATCCGACGAAAATATATGTGGGAGCATTATCTAAATCCGAACCGATTTTCATGAAATTCAACATGCATCGGCTTTGGTGCACTATTTACCTAAATTCGGATGGAAATATATATGGGAGCTATATCTAAATCTTGCAAAATTTCGTGCAAATCCAAGGATATATAGGGACTTTGGTGCACTATTTACCTAAAATGGGAGGAAAATATATATGGGAGTTATATCTAAATCTGAACCGATTTTCACGAAACTTGGCACACATCATTCTGGACCTAATTCAGTACTCTATGCCGAATTTCGAGCAAATCGAATGATATATAGGGACTTTGGTGCACCATGTACTTTAAATCGGACGAAACTATATATGGGAGCTATATCTAAATCTGAACCGATTTTCTCAAAACTTGGCACACATCGTTCTGGACCTAATTCAGTACTTTGTGCCAAATTTCATGCAAATCGAAGAATGTAGAGGGAATTTGGTGCCCCATTTACCGTAAATCGGACGAACCTATGTGTGGGAGCTATGTCTAAATCTGAACCGATTTTCTCGAAACTTGGCACCATTCGTTCTGCACCTAATTCAGTACTCTATGTCAAATTTCATGCAAATCGAAGGATGTAGAGAGACTTTGTTGCCCAATTTACCTTAAATCGGACGAACCTATATATGGGAGCTATATCTAAATCTGAACCGATTTTCTCGAAACTTGGCAGACATCATTCTAGACCTAAATGTTTAGGCTGTACCAAATTTCGTGCAAATCTAAAGATATATAGGGAATTTGGGGCACCATTTACATGAAATCGGACGAAACTGTGTATGGGAGCTATATCTTAATCTGGACCGATTTTCTCGAAACTGGGCAGACATCATTCTAGGCTCAATTCAGTACGTTATGCCAAATTTCGGGCAAATCGAAAGACATATAGGGACTTTGGGGCACCACTTGCATGAAATCGGACGAAACTATATATGAGAGCTATATCTAAATCTGGACCGATTTTCTCGAAACTTGGCAGACATCACTCTAGGCTGAATTCAGTACGTTATGCCAAATTTCGTGCAAATCAAAAGATATATAGGGACTTTGGGGCACCATTTACATGAAATCGGACGAAACTATATATGGGAGCTATATCTAAATCTGGATCGATTTTTACGAAACTTGGCAGACATCATTCTAGACCTAAACGATTAGGCTGTACCAAATTTCGTGCAAATCGAAAGATATATAGAGTCCGTTTACATTAAATCGGTTAAATATATATATGGGAGCTATATCTAAATCTGAACCGATTTTTACGAAACTTGGCAGACATCATTCTAGACCTAAATGATTAGGCTGTACCAAATTTCGTGCAAATCGAAAGATATATAGGGACCGTTTACATTAAATCGGTTAAATATATATATGGGAGCTATATCTAAATCTGAACCGATTTTTCCCAATTTCAATAGGGTTCGTCCTTGGGCCAAATAAGGGACCTATGCTAAATTTCATCCAATTCGGATTATAAATGCGACCTGTACTTTGTTTACAATTTTACATCGACAGACAGACGGACGGACGGACGGACATGCATAAATCGACTCAGAAAGTGATGCTATGCATATTCTCAAAAGGAACCATATGTCTATCTCGTTTCCTTTTGCCTGTTACAAACATATGCACAAAGACATAATATCCTGTACCACAGAGTGGTGAAGGGTATAAAAACTCTTGGTAAACATTTTTTTCAGGTTTTTACATAGTCCTACCATCTAATAATTTCTATGTTACTAAGTTCACGTATAAATATATCGGCAAGTCTATCTAAAAATATATATTCTTAAACATATAAACTAAAAAGACGTATGTTTTATATTTGACTTATGTATGTTATGTATACGTATGGATGCACGTTTAAATGTTTTCATCGATATAATTAATAAATAAACTATTTTTCTTCTTTATCAATATTTTCTTTAACCAATATTGTCCTGTAACGACATTTGAAAATATTAAATAAAAGTCAACAGTCTTATAACTTTTATTTAACGAATATCATAGACGATTGATTCCAATTTGTTTGTTTTTGGTTATATTTGAGTATAAATTGACAATTTGTTTAAATTAATTTCGATAATTGTTTTAATATTTCCCATGAGAACCGATACACATGACAAGCTACAATGTCTGTTATTTGTTATTTGTTGTTTTTGTTTTTCTTTTTTTTCAATTATTTAAAAAAAGTGTTTCGTGTAAATTCATTGGCCTAGAACAATTGAAATTATTTCCACAACTATTTTTGGGAATTTCCATTAAACGAATTAATTTGTATATAATAGCATGGTTTTCTTTGTGTGTAATATATAAAGGAAAGAGCGAATGACCTTTACGCTTTCTTAAGTTGGTATTTAACTACGTGTATAAATAAATAACTAGTAAGGACAACTATCTAACAATCATTAAGTACCATTACCAAAAAAAGGTATGTTATTAAGGAAATGTTAACCAAATAAAGGTGACCAAAGGGGATACATATATGTAGAAGAAAATTAGTGTATATTAATTCATTTAATCTTTACGCTTCATCTATAATGCGAATATATATGCTACAACTAATTGAATATATAAAAACTCTGAAAATCGTACTATGTTTTATTTTAGAATATATAGAATATGATTAGGTGAATATCCAATATATTTTAAGACCTTTGGTCTTGGATATTTGAACATTTACCATCAATATAAGATGGTCATCTTGACATATTAGAGAGACATTTTTCCATCTTATATATTTATTTCTATGCATATTTCAAAGTATATTATAGCCTCTCTAGTAGGGTTTTCAAAGAATATTTTACATTTTCTTAAATACGGTCTTTTTTCAAATCCCTCGTAGGGCGTGGATTTCGTAAAGAAAGATGAATCAAAGAATATTTTTCTAAACCTGGATAAATTATCAGAGACTTCATAACTATTTATTCAATTTAAGTAAAATTTTTTTAAATACTTTGGATAGGTTTTCGAGTCTCTACAAAGGCTTGCATTTTTAAAAGACTAATTATTTCTAAGCTCTAATAAAATTGTTTTTCCAAACCTTAGTAAGAAGAGGATTTATTAAATATTATATTTTTACGTCAGGCGTAAAAATGTGTTTTTAAATATATTTTCAACCCGAGGTTTTCTTTGACGAATTATTAGCATAACTTAGAGCTTTTTTGTTTAAAAATCTCTTAACGAATATTTTGAAGGATATTGGATAGGCAAGCATATTTTTTTAATTTCTTTCAGTGGGGATGTTTAATATAGTATTTTGAAAACCTCTGTCAAAGGAGGGAAGTTTTGAAGAATTAGATTCTGTTTAATTTGTTACGGCAAGGGGATGGAGACATTTTTTCAGAAATATGTTTAGAGGCTCTGGAAATACCGGAATTTTTTAAATATATAATATTTTCAAGCCTCTGGTAATCCGAGGGTTTCTTTGACGAATTCTCTTTTTAGTCTATCTCGAGCTTATTTGTTTAAAACCCCGTTAAAGAATAGTTAGCCAAGTTTCTGATGGATACCTTCTTTTTTGAAAGATACTGATTTAATTTCTTGAAGCCTGGTCAATGGGAATTTTTAATGTAGTATTTTGAAAACCTCTGTTAAAGCAGGGAAGTTTGAAAGAATTTATTTTTAAAAATTCTTATATTTAAAGAAATCTTTGGAAAGTAATACCGGAATTTTTCAAAGTCTTTATTCAAGTCTCTGTTAATGCAGGGACTATTTATTAAAAAAAAAACCTGGGACAATCTAGGTGGTTTGAATAATTCTAATTCATGACTCGGGTTTTTTTTTTTTTGAAGCCTCTGGTTATTTAGGGGAGGATTCTTTTGATTTATTTTTTGATTTCGTTTTTGTAAAGGGGGTTATTTAAAGAAATATTTTGTCAAAACTTTGTTACGACAAGGGAATGAGGAAATTTTTTTCAAACATCTTTTTAAAGGCTCTGAAAATACCGGAACGTTTTGAAATATATTTTTAAACCTCTGGCAATCCGAGATTTCCTTTGGGGACTATCATTATTGTCTATCTTCGAAGTTATTTGTTTAAAAGCCCGATGAAGAATAGTTAGCCAAATTTCTGATGGATAACTTATTTTTGGAAGCATATTTGTCCAGCCTATAGCAAGGAGAATTGTTTTTAATCTCTTGAAGTCTGCCAAATGTGGATTTTTAATATAGTATTTTGAAAACCTCTGTTTAGGCTGGGGAGCTTTAAAGATAGGTTTTTTATAAATTCTGCCAACAAACAGATTTTTTTCAGACATCGTCTGAAAGTCGTTTCGGAATTTTTCAATAAATATAATGCGAAGATTTTTTGTAGATTATCCTCTGCTATAGCTGCTTTATTAAATACATTTTAACAACCTGTGGCGATCCAAGTGTTTTTAAAAATCCTTCTTTATGCCTCGGGTTCAGGACGAGATTTTTTGAAGACATATTTTCCAAGCCAATGGTTATGTAGGGGATTATTTGAGGAATTATCTTTTAGGAATTTGGAATATTGGTTTTTTATTTCTTAAAAATGTTGTCAATGCGTCAATTTTTAAGGATTATTTTTTGAGCCTCTGGTAATTTGGAAATTTTTAAAATATTTATCTGTCAAACTTTTGCTTTGTCCTCAATCCTCTGATAATGCAGGGATTTTTAAAAAGTTTTTTCCTAAGAATTTTGCCACTTCTAGTAGAAGACTTGTTGGTCTAAAAAAGAAGTAAATCTAGTCTATTAGAAGAAGTCCTTCTAATCTCCTATATCTACTGGTCATTCATCCAAAAACACCTTATGGTTTTCTATAAAAAAACGTTATGGTATACTACACGTAGGTCTTCTGTCCTCTGTAGAAAAGCTTCCAATCATTCACTTCTGATCTTCAACAGGATGCCTTCTAGAAAGAAATACCTTCTGGTCATCTATAAGTCGACCTTTTACTCTTTCATAAGACGGCCTACACCTACTGGTCTTCTTTAGAAAGTCACTCTAGTCATTCAATCTTCAGTCTTCCAATAACTTATGGGCATTCTAACATAAGATTTGATCGTATTCCATAAAAAAAACTATAGTAGGTACTTCTGGATATGTATAAAAAATTCGTATGGTTTTCCGTTATAAAACCACAATGGATTTCTAAAAAGACTGGTCTTCTATAAGTAAACCCTCTAGGCTTTCAGGCTTTAATCTATAAAAATACCTTCTGGACATTCTAACTTAAGATTTGTGTGTATTCCATAAAAAGGCCTATAGTAGGTACTAGGCCTATAGTAAGCTAGACGTCCTTTTTTAGAAATCCATGTGGTTTTATAACGGAAAACCACATGGATTTCTTAAAAGAAGGACGTCTGGCAAGCTATTGGAGTACCTTCTAGATTTCTGTTAGAAAAGAAAAGTTTTTCTATTATAAAAACACCCTCTGGTCTTTTATAAAAAGATATTATGATCTTCTATAAAAATACCCACTAAGCTTCTGTTGGAATCCCTTCGGATAATCTATAAATACCAAGAGGACTATGATTTTTGTGCCATAACTTTTGAACTACTTGAGGAATTGTAATCATATCTGTGTCATATAAAAGCTGAGAATTTCAACTTTTCATTTTAAATATAACAATGTTTTCTTATGAAAGTCCACAAGGTCTTTATAAATGTTACCGGTCTTCTATAAAAATATATTCAGATCTCGTATAAAAATACCTTTTTTTTGGAATTCCTGGTCTTCTATTGGAAATTGGAGCATCAGAAATACAGAAATTTTCTTGGTATTTTTAGATGACACGAAGAAATTCAAATAGATAACATTCTTATTTGCCTTATGAACAAATTTTGATAGTCTAAAGTAAGACATTTTAGTATTTCATTTATATCTATTTATTGGGTGTTAACATACAAAATCCTTCCTTGGCTCTGTTATTGAAGTCAAATCATTTTCACATTTTTTCACCCAAACTTACCATCGCTTCCTCGCCGTTTACGGGCACTATCATTTGGCAGCTGACCATTCATTGGTAGTACTGTAATTAAAAAAAAAATTTAGATACTTAAAATAAAGTTAATAAAAAAATCATTATTCAAAAAACTACAAATTTACAACCAAATCAATACTAAAAACAATCAATCAACTCTAATGTAAATTTCACTAAAATATTATATACATTATTTCAAATTTTCCAACAAATAATTACAACTTCAACTAAATATAACGAACACACAAGCGCACAACAAAAAATGTTATTTTCCAACAACACTAATGATAACTGGCTGACTGAATGACTTCTTGCTTAGCGCACAGACTGACTGACTGATTACAACTGTCAAAGAGTGAAAATATATTTTTGAACAGAAGGACACGTGTATTATCCCACAAAGCCGGCTAACAACTAAATCAAAAAGTTAAGTTCATGGAACCTTTTTAACAACAACTAAAACCCAGAAAAAAACACAAACTCCCCAAAAAATATTTCACCCACAAATGTGTCCGATATCTCTCCAAGTGGGAAAAGGACAAAGGATTTTTATTTATATAGCCACTAATATAAAGGTGCATATTATTTATTTGTGATTTCTTTCGTCGTCGTTGCTTTTTTGACATGACATGGTCAATATGTAGAACATGGTGTGTATGTTGTCGTCGCCGTCGTTAACAGCCCCACATTCGAGCAATCAACGTGTATAAATATTGTGGTCATCATCATACCACAAGTATGTTTTTTGTTATTGTTTCCTTTTTTTCTGGTGTCCAAAACCTGCGACCCATAAAACTAATGACCAGTGGTGGTTATCGTCTAAAATTTCACATTAACAATAAAGGAAAATTATTTGTTTGCTTCAACATGTTGTGGACGAACACTTTTACATGGAACCTCATAAGTCATAGTTGGAGTTAATTCTTATTAATAATGTGGGTAGCTGTATTTTTGTAATGTTAGAAATTATAAAAATAGATATTCTGGTATTTTATAAGAAGACTTTAAACATGAAAGTTTTTTTTACACCATATATGGACAATGTTATATATATTGCTTTACTATTTTGCGACCGGCAACGCCATCTATTGATGCTGTAGATTGAAATTCCGAAAATTAACAATTTTAGACTATGGTTTTTGTGCGACAACTTTTAAACTACTTGAGGTATTGTAAAAAAATTGTTTCATACGAATAGCTGAGTCGATCTTGACATGTGTGTCCGTCCGTTTGCCCTTTATAATTTGTAAACACGATACAGGCCACAGTTATGGACCAAATAAGATCCATATTGTTTTTGGTAATGATACGTAAATATTTAGGAGATGAAATGGACTTTATTTTTGTCTGTTTTTCTGGTCACAATTATGACCCGAACATCACCAAATTTTACGCAGAGAAAGGGGTCTGACCATAGAATAAGCATAACTGTATTATCGGGTCAAATGGACACCATTTTTGTGTGCAAAATTCTGGTGTGTATACATTTACTCCTGAAAGACATTGACCCGAGAAGTCGACATTATATCAAAGAGAAGTGTTTGGTCTTTAAATTGATACCAAATATATTGGGGTATGTCGCTGGATGTGGGAGTTATGCGTAAAAATTTACAGGTGGCTATGTATTCCGATATTGTTTAGTTTTACCATCACCACATTAGAATGCATATATTTAGAGACGACGGCAGGAAAATTGTACATGCGGTTCCAGTTATGGACAAGGATAACGCCTATAACTTTCGATGACTATCAGATGATATTTCGGGAATTATATGTATTTTTGTCTGCTTTCTAGTCGCACTAGACCCCATAATTATAAGCCGAACACCACAAAAATTTTGTATAAAATAACAAAATTTTAATATTATGAGGGCTCGGAATTTTTTGCTCCCGGAATACAAGTTTCGGAGAAGACGGCGCAGAGGAGGTGTTGTCATCTAATCGGCCAAGAGAGTTCAAATGTCGCAGAAACTTAGAGCTCAGTGGTAGTTGGGTAGGCTATCATATGGTCGGCGCAGACCGACTATACTACTCCGCTCACTGGTTTTAAAATGGTGTTTACCGATTCTATAAAATAACAAAATTTAAATATTATGAGGGCTCGGAATTTTTTTACTCCCGGAAAACAAGTTTCGGAAAAGACGACGCAGAGGAGCTGTTGACATCTAATCGGCCAAGAAAGTTCAAATGTCGCAGAAACTTAGAGCTCAGTGGTAGTTGGGTAGGCTATCATATGGTCGGCGCAGACCGACTATACTACTCCGCTCACTGGTTTTAAAATGGTGTTTACCGATTCTATAACAAAGACAGGTATGTGTGTGAGAATTTAACCATCAGGATTTCCTTCCCACAAATAAATGTTATTAATGTGAGGTAATAGGACAAATCCGACAGTTCTTCATAATCAGCTATTTATTCCATTTGACTGCAGGCATATCATTTCGAAAGTAACCCGCTTATCTGAAAACAAAAACATAACTCTGAATTCTTAATATATTCACCAAGGCCTTTCGTACACATAAGAAATTCCACTCTCCCCAAATTCTTGTTGCTCAGTGTAATATTACTGAATATGCCATTTAGTATACCGATCGCCATATCTCGACTAGCTGAGTCGAAATAGACAGCTTATTCGCCCGTCTGTGCATTTTAATTTGTAAATACAGCGTTATGGACCAAGCCTCACAAAATGTACCATCGGTTCGGCTCGGTTTGGTACTGATCGGTTAATATTTAGGAGATGATTGGACCAAACATCTTATTTGTGTCCTTTTCTGACAAGAACACCACAAAATTGTACACGGAGAAATTGATACGACCCAGAAACAAGTATGGCTTTTCATGATAATCGGTCAATATTTAGCGGGTCAATATAAGTTGACCTCTGAATTGTTGTATGTTATACGTAAATATTTTCTGGGTTCTACCTATTCTGATATGGTTTAGTAGTACCATTATCGCCATGTTCATTAAGTTCCAAAGACGACACCTGCAGTTTTCTATGGTAGTCTAATTATATTTATTGAACGAAATGGACCAAAATCGTATTTTTCTAGTCGAATATAGATCCATGGAAGTTCGACTACACGTGCTCCTCTCAATGGTTTTATTTTAAAGTTTACCTGATTCCTCTTGGCGATATTCTGATATTGTATATTGTAATGAAATGCTAGTTTTTCTTTGTATAGACATTCTATATATATATATATATATCGTCAGCTAAAATGCGAAAAGGCGTAACTAACAAAAAATTGAAAATTGACACGTCTGCGGTCAAAAAAGGAGCTTCTTTTAACAAAAAACAAAAAGACGTAACTACAAGTGGGTTTATTTGATAAATGCAAAAAGGCGTAACTAAAAAATTCAAATTTTACCTAAGGATATATATAATAGGTTTCTTTAGAATAATCCGTATTCTTATAAAAATTGGAAGTACTTGTATAAAAGCTTTTTGATCCTTTTTGAGGTGCATATAACTAAGGTAATGTTACTGCGCGTACCACATGCAAGTTTCAATAATTTTAAAGTAATTAAAGCAACAATTGCGAACCATATACTTTGTTTATAACTACATTCATTTGTATTAAAAAATCAATCACTCCAAACGAACGTACCCTTTCAATCATGTTCTTATCTAATGTTCCACTTCCCAAAGCATTTCATGAATATTTGCATATTAAGCAAGAATTATATCGACTTCAATTGAAATTCATAATACCTATATATCCCTCTTATTCTTTCTTTAATTAATTTCGATAATCGTCAAATTAAATGCTACTTAATTATGCTATCCTAAAACTTAATTATTTATAAGAATTTCATGTTATTATTACAAACGAAGCTATTCAATCATGTAGAGTATTTCTACAAAAATACACACAGCCAGTAGTTAAGTTCGTTGAAAAACATCGAGTGGCTAAGGAAAATTCTTGAAATTCTATTTGTACGGAATATAGCATGAAGGCAAGTTTGTGTTCACAAAAAACGGATATTCTCGTTGGGTTTCTGTCTTACTTTCCTTGAAGTAGAGTGTGTAAAGGAACGACACAAAGTCGTTGGAAGGATGTCCTGTGAATTTTCAGTTTCAAAATGTTTATGGCGAAGCAAATGAAAAATTAAAAGAGGCTGAGAGTAAAATCAGTATTATTAAAATGTTGTAATAAGCTCATTTAAAATATATACGTTTTATTCAGCCGACATTTATATTTATAACTTTAATAGTGTACATCCCTTCGGAACAATATCGACCTATCCAAAAGACTAACGCCGATTTCTGGGTACCAGCTTAGACAAAATTCAACGTGTTAATCAGGACTTAATAGATAGATAATCCTGTCATATATATTACACAGAATAACGTGTTAAAATTTTAAATTAGCTTTTGAGATACCATTCCCGCCATCCGTAAAAACACTGTTTTGAGAAAAACGAGTTTAAAGTTTGAGAATCGCTCATAACGTCACTTGATGATGAGACTATAAATCGGCTATGATTTCAAGAGTAGTTGAGATTTTCAATTAAAGTTTTAAGGAGACATTCTTGTAAATTAATAGGTTTGAAATAATAAAAAATAAATAAAAATAAAAAATCGATTTTTTTTTTGAAAGTGAGAATGTGGGATCCCCTTAGTATACCCATTGTCCGAACCCCACCCAAGGGAACCCCACCCATTCTCGATTTTAATATTTCAAGATTTTCAATGGACTGGTAAATCAATACCAATGCTTGTTAAGGTTTGTAACTTTGCACATATATATTTGAAGATTTAAAAGAGAAGAAAAATAATTTACAAGAAAAGTTTGTTATTGCTTTGTTGTTGTTTTTTTGTAATTAAAGAAAAGTCCTTATTTTTGATGGCGGGCATGATAACTCCTCACTGGAACATCGGAATCCGAAAATTTCAACGGTGTTAGAAAGAGTACATGTCTGGCTCTCGTATGAACTAGGATTATTGACATCGCTCTAAAATTAACAAAATGGCGGACCTTTGAAAAAATATTTTTGGAAAATCGCCGATTTTTGACCAAAAACCAAGTAAAAAAATAAGGAAGATCTTCACCGATTGGCTTTATCCTAGTTCATACCATAGCTATACACTCACAGAGAAACGTGTAAAAGTTTAGAATCGATTGGGTTATTAGTTTTTGAGAGAAAAGAGAAAAACGCGTTTAAAGTTTGAGAAGCCCTTTAGCCGTCACTTGATGCTGACACAATAAATCGGCCATATCTTCAAGAGTTCTTGAGATTTTCACTTGAAATTTTGTAGAGACATTCTTGAATCAGTGTAGAATCGAATTAAATCAAAAAAAATTTTGACCCCGAGAATGGGGGGGTCCCCTTAAGCTGGGTCTGAAAGAGATAAAATATAAACCAATAAGCGTTGTTTGTGGTTGAAAATTGGGACCTACTTCATAGGTCCTTTGCCGACTAATTTTCTGATGCACTGAATCAGAAAATCTCAGTTGCTGAGATTTTCCCTTGAAATTTTAAAGTGACATTCTTGAGATTCGAATTAAATAGAAACCGAGAAGAGGGAAGTCTCCCTAAGACGGAAGTAAAACCCAACTTCGCCTACATATAATTTTCATAAAAACCTCTAAAAAGTTTTTGTCGGTGTTGCCTACATATATATATATACCCTCAGTCTATGGTTTACGGAGGTCTTCGGAATTACATATATATATTAATTTTTTTATTTTCTTTTTTTGCAAAATATTGACCATTTTTTGGGTGAGGTACTAGAAGGAGTAGACCGATATTCCCCATTCGAACTCAAACTATGTTGGGAAGAAATATGTATCTACAATTCGGATAAAATCGGTTACTCCCTTTGAAAGTTATCGTGCGCACAAGCCTGCCCGACATAAGATGGACATTTGTAAATCGACTGCAAATTGTCTGATGTGGATTTGGTCAAAAGAAAAATGGGGGTTTAAACCAATATTTCGATGAGGCACTTTTTTGCCGTATCATTAGCCATAAGACAGAGGGTATAACCAGTGAGCGGAGCAGTATAGTCGGACGGGGCCGACCATACGAAACCCTACACAACTACCACGAACTCTAACTTTCTGAGGATATTTATTCCGAGTCTGAGTAATATTTCCTGATATTCCTTACTTTTTCGAATATTCTGTTATTATTATTATATTTATTATTATTATCTGATCATCACCGAAAATTATAGACGTTATCCTTGACCACACCTGGACCCTCGTGGAAAATTTCAAAGCGTTCCGCGCTATATTTCCGCCTCTAGTGTGGTAATGGGTTACTAAATAGTATCTGAATACGTAAGCACCTGTAAATATTTGACTGTAACTCCCACATCTGAGTAGATACATCACTATATTTGGTATCAAGTTAAAGGCCAACCATTCCCCTTGGATATGCTATCAACTCCTCGGGTCTACATCCTCCAGGAGTAAATATATATGCCATAGAATAAAAATTTTGTCATTTTTCACACAAAAGTCAGGGTCCATTTGACCCGCTAAATATTGACCGATCTTTATCAAAACATGCATGCTTATTCTCTGGCCCGAGCCCCTTCTCCATGCTCTGTGTTTGGGCCATAATTGCGGCCTCTGGAGCGACCAGAAAAACCGACAAAAATTATGTTTTTGGTCCATTTCATCCCTTAAATCTTAATCGATCTTTTCCAAAAACAATAGGGGTCTTCATTGGCCAGAATCCATCCTACATGCAAAATTTCGTGAAGATTGGTCCATAACTGTGGCCTGTATCGTGTTTACAATTATAATGGACAGACGGACGGACGGACACACATGTCTAGATCGACTCAGCTAATCGAGATATGACGATCGATATACTTAAAGGTGGGTCTAGGACCAATATTTCGCGGCGTTACAAACATTTGGGGCTGCACAAAGCTATAATACCCTGACAACATAGTTGTGTAAATTCATCAACTTGACACGAATGATTCCATAGATCGCCAAACAAAATATCATACAAAAGTCATTATTAACAAATTATTAACTTCTCAAGAGTCATATTAATAGATTTGCTTGGGACAATTATTAACCGACACATAAATCATCAACATTTCGTGATTTGCAATAACACTTGTTGCCCTACAAAAAAAAAGTAAATTAATATCCCATAGCGCCAATATACGAAATTTATTGTCAAATATTAATTATCTGTACATGTATTATTTACATACACATTTATATATATTTCGCATGTTTATGTGAAAATACTTTACATATAAATACAGATGACTTCAGATAATCACAACTCAAATCTTTAATAAATAAGTGAACTAGGATTTTCTAAAGGGGTATCAAATACATTGAATGTAATCAGCGAATGTACGCTTTTAACAGCATAAATCGGTCGTAATAGGCCTATAGGAAATAGACAGGAAATAACATGTATACTTCTAACATTTAAATGTACATATTCACTCTGTCATGTAGCCGTATCACTGGGATAACTGGTCGTTATTGGAAACCCCTACATATACATAGTACTTCAGCACCTATTTCCTGAGTAATAATATTTCTTTATGTGAGGTAAATGCAATTTACAAGCAACATATATCGATCTGTTACTAAAAAATTAATATTTTACATTTATCTGGAGCCTACTGTACTATAAATCACACTTTAATAAAAAAATACATGTAGACAAACACCTTTTCAACCACCACTAATGTATAACTTAATTGTTCCCCAACATCAAACAACAAAGAAACTAATCACCACGTTTTTTTGGTGGGCTTGGGGAACACGCAACCTACGCATATTTCCTATGATTGCGTACGCGTTTCAGTGTGCGTGAATTCTCCTGTCTCTTTGGGATTTGCATGTCTGAGTGACATAAAAATTATCTAAAAACACTTTACCGATTGAATAGCCAATTAAATGATGTGTTTTTTGTTTTTTTTTTTCGTTACAAAGGAATTATGTGCGGTTATCTCTAGACTCGTGACTTATAAACGATAAAATGTAGTCATAACCTTTAATAATGCAAATTATGTTTACCATAATTTTCAAAAACATGCATGAATTTTGTCATTGGGTATATGGGAAATTACAAAAATCTTTTAAATTCCTTGAAGCTGAGGTTTGCAAGGTTATAACTCGCGAAATATGAACATATTGCATATAATTTAAATTCAATTCTATAAAATGAAGTGTTCTTGTCAAAATCTTGAAATATTGGTAATAAATAATAAGTTGCGTGGAAGCTGTGATGGTGGTAATGTAAAAAAATGGGTGAAAATGTGTTGAAGCCAACGAGTTTTTTTGTGTTCGTTCCCGATTTGTGGCTAAACTACACAACGCACACACATGTGATCAGTGACTAAGTTGCAGAATACCACATGGACAATATGGTTCTAATGTATGATTTTTCGATATAATCACTGCAACCACCCAAAATGGATGCTGACATTTTGAAGCCGGATTTTCGGTGTTTTTTGAATTTTTCTTATAATTAGGATGCGCATCCAGACAATAGAATAAACTAATTATAGGATCGTAGAACTCGTGATTCTGCTTCGTTTAGTGTATATCTCATGAATGTGCCCACTGTAGCTTCTTTGCAATTGGGTTCCAAAGACGAAAATTTAGTGCGTAAATTTTTATAAAAAACATATTTTTTTAGTCTAAAATTAAGAAAGTCCATTCAAATTCCGTGGAACCCCGCGTGATTTTAGTTTTTTTACGTGCCGGATCTAATGAGCCCATCCATGTTCAATTCCGCCCATTAAAACGGCGGATATAGGTACCTTGAATGTGGGAAAAACTGCAAAAACTTATTTTGACAAATTCGCGTAAATAATCGCGGTTTTCTTCGAATTAATTTTACATGCATTTATGCTTGTATTGTCAAATTCGCGAATCTGCGTGGAAATAGGTCAAAAATACATCGATACGCGAATAATATGCATATTTTATCCAAAATTGATTGTGGAGGCACATCCGCGGTTCTAACCGATCCTTTTAAAATAGGTGTCCTTTTGCGTATTTTCATAGGAGATTACTAAAATCGGATGCGCATAAAAATCGTATGCACGTTGCGTGATTTTTAGCCATTTTTAGGGTTTTTGCATAGTAAAGTGCATCGAGTGGCACACTTTGACCGCTAAATTAAACATTGAAAAATTAATAATTATTGAAAGACATTGATTCGGTTTATACGAAAATCGCATGCGCATCAACTGATTTCAATTAATTCGCGAATTGCAAGCTTTTCAATATTGATCATTTTTATGTATTGTAAATGCAATATATTTAGCCATTAATGACGTCGAAACTCTTATCAGATGAATCTGCCGATATTTAACAATCATCTAAAAGAATTTGCAGAAGAAAGCGTCGTATATTTTAGAAGATTAAGGCAAAACCGTATCCTCTTAACCATACTAAAAAAATCGAAAATTCAAAAAAAAAATAGTTTTAATTCAAAAATTAATTTATTTTATTTTCCGATATCTTCATGTTTCTATTTGTTTTTCGCGACTATTAAACCGTATTTCAGTGTGATTTGACTAGTATGCAAAGAAAACAATGGTGTTTAAGCATTTGTGAAGAAATTCGCGAATTACAACGAATAGGAATTCATTTAATATATATTTGAAATACAAGATTTAAAACCGCTATAACTTTTGTGCGCAGCATCCGAATTTGTGAACGCGAACAGATTTCGAATCAGCATATTTTTCTTAACCTATGTACCAAAAATCATAAATGTGCTCGCAAAAAAAATTTTCAAAATTTTTTTAATGGAATTTTAAAAGAATTTTGTAATTTCCCATATAAAAATTATAGGAACAATAGGAGATGGTATTGAAAAGAAGATACATTGTCAATGAAATAAAAATGTTGTTGACTTAGGTAATGTATCTCTAACATTAAACAAATTGCTGAAAATAATCGTCATGTCCCCTGAAGCATTTGTCGTCAGGTCCCCATAGAAGGTCGTCAGGTTCCTTAGAAAAAAATTCGTCAGGTCCCCTGAGACATTTTTTTCCATAGGAAAAAAAAAATCATCAGGTCCCTGAGGCATTTTTTTCATAAAAAAAATCGTCAGGCCCCTGAGCCATTTTTTTGCATAGAAAAAAATCGTCAGGTCCCCCGAGGCATTTTTTCCATCGAAAAAACTCGTCAGGTCCCCTGAGAAAAATAGATAGAAAAAAACTCGTCAGGTTCCCTGAGGTGTTTTTTCCTATAGAAAAAAACTCGTCAGGTTCCCTGAGGTGTTTTTTCCTATAGAAAAAAATTCGACAGGTCCCCTGAGGTGTTTTTTCCTATAGAAAAAAATTCGTCAGGTCCCCTGAGGTGTTTTTTCCTATAGAAAAAAATTCGTCAGGTCCCCTGAGGTGTTTTTTCCTATAGAAAAAAATTCGTCAGGTCTCCTGAGGTGTTTTTTCCTATAGAAAAAAATTCGTCAGGTCCCCTGAGGTGTTTTTTCCTATAGAAAAAAATTCGTCAGGTCCCCTGAGGTGTTTTTTCCTATAGAAAAAAATTCGTCAGGTCCCCTGAGGTGTTTTTTCCTATAGAAAAAAATTCGTCAGGTCCCCTGAGGTGTTTTTTCCTATAGAAAAAAAATCGTCAGGTCCCCTGAGGTGTTTTTTCCTATAGAAAAAAATTCGTCAGGTCCCCTGAGGTGTTTTTTCCTATAGAAAAAAATTCGTCAGGTCCCCTGAGGTGTTTTTTCCTATAGAAAAAAATTCGTCAGGTCCCCTGAGGTGTTTTTTCCTATAGAAAAAAATTCGTCAGGTCCCCTGAGGTGTTTTTTCCTATAGAAAAAATTCGTCAGGTCCCTGAGGTATTTTTTTCCTATAGAAAAAAATTCGCCAGGTCCCCTGAGGTGTTTTTTTCCTATAGAAAAAAATTCGTCAGGTCCCCTGAGGTTTTTTTTCCTATAGAAAAAAATTCGTCAGGTCCCCTGAGGTGTTTTTTTCCTATAGAAAAAAATTTGTCAGGTCCCCAGAGGTGTTTTTTCCTATAGAAAAAAATTCGTCAGGTCCCCTGAGGTGTTTTTTTCCTATAGAAAAAAATTCGTCAGGTCCCCTGAGGTGTTTTTTTCCTATAGAAAAAAATTCGTCAGGTCCCCAGAGGTGTTTTTTCCTATAGAAAAAAAATCGTCAGGTCCCCAGAGGTGTTTTTCCTATAGAAAAAAATTCGTCAGGTCCCCTGAGGCGTTTTTTTTCCTATAGAAAAAAAAATTTCGTCCATAGAAAAAAATTCGTCAGGTCCCCTGAGGCATTTTTTCCATAGAAAAAAAATTCGTCAGGTCCCCTGAGGCATTTTTTCCATAGAAAAAAATTCGTCAGTTCCCCTGAGGTATTTTTTTCCATAGAAAAAAATTCGTCAGTTCCCCTGAGGTGTTTTTTTCCTATAGAAAAAAATTCGTCAGGTCCTCAGAGGTGTTTTTTCCTATAGAAAAAAATCGTCAGGTCCCCAGAGGTGTTTTTTCCTATAGAAAAAAATTCGTCAGGTCCCCTGAGGTGTTTTTTTTTGGCACAGTTCACTTATTTGGCCCAAGGACGAACCCTATTGAAATTGGGAAAAATCGGTTCAGATTTAGATATAGCTGCCATATATATTTTCGTCCGATTTAAGGTAAATGGTGCACCAAAGTCCCTATATATCGTTCGATTTCCACGAAATGAATTAAGCCTAGAATGAATTAAGCCTAGAATGATGTCTGCCAAGTTTCGTGAAAATCGGTCCAGATTTAGATATAGCTCCCATATATATTTTCGTCCGGTTTTAGGTAAATGGTGCACCAAAGTCCCTGAAAATCATTTGATTTGCGCGAAATTTGACATAACGTATTGAATTGAGCCTAGAGTGATGTCTGCCAAGTTTCGTGAAAATCGGTCCAGATTTATATATAGCTCCTATATATAGTTTCGTCCGGTTTTATGTAAAAGATTCACAAAAGTCCCTATAAATCTTTCGATTTGCACGAAATTTGGAATAGCATACTGGATTGAGCCTGGAATGATGTGTGCTGAGTTTCGTGGAAATCGGTTCAGATTAAAATATATATAGTTCCGTCAGATTTAATGTAAATAATGTACCAAAGTTCTAATATTGCATAGATCGATTGATTTTAAGTAATTGACGCTCCAAGGAACCAATATATGGTTGATAGGAACAAAACGTACTGAAATTAGTGTAACCCAACCTGTGACAAGTTTCGTTGAAATCGGTTTATATTGGATATAGATTCCACATATATTTTCGTCCGATTGTAAGTAAACGGTGCAAATGGTGTTTGTCAGATTGACATGAAATTTTGCACAACGTACAAAATTGAGCATAGAATAACGTAGTTGCGTTTTCTAGAAGTACAGACATAGCACAACGGCCCAGCATTTGTCCCATTGTAACACACAAATGACATGCTTATAGATTGATCTAAGTTGATTCACATTTAGATAAATATCACATATTTTGTTTCATCCAATTTCATGTTAATAGTCCTGTTTAATATACCCATAGTGGTGAAGGGTTCCTTACTGGTTTCCTATAGAAAAAATTCGACAGGTCCCCTGAGGTGTTTTTTCCTATAGAAAATAATCGTCAGGTCCCTGAGGCATTTTCTTCCATAGAAAAAAATTCGTCAGGTCCCCTGAGGTATTTTTTCCATAGAAAAAAAATTCGTCAGGTCCCCTGAGGCATTTTTTCCATAGAAAAAAAATCATCAGTTCCCCTCAGGTATTTTTTCCTATAGCAAAAAATATATCGGGTCCCCTGATATATTTTTTCCTGTCGAAAAAAATTCGTCAGGTCCACTGAGGTATTTTTTCCTATCGAAAAAATAATTGTCAGGTCCCCTGTATTTTTTCCTATCAAAAAAAATTCGTCAGGTTCCCTGATGTATTTTTTCCTATAGAAAAAAAATTTGTCAGGTCCCCTGAGGTGTTTTTTCCTATCGAAAAAAATTCGTCTGGACCCCTGAGGTGTTTTTTCCTATAGAAAAAAGTCGCCAGGTCCCCTGAGGTGTTTTTTCCTATGGAAAAAAGTCGTCAGGTCCTCTGAGGTGTTTTTTCCTATAGAATAAAAGTCGTCAGGTCCCCTGGGGTATTTTTTCCTATAGAAAAAAATTCGTCAGGTCCCCTGAGGTGTTTTTCCTATAGAAAAAAATCGTCAGGTCCCCTGAGGTATTTATTCCTATAGAAAAAAGTCGTCAGGTCCCCTGAGGTGTTTTTTCCTATAGAAAAAACTCGTCAGGTCCCCTGAGTTGTTTTTTCCTATAGAAAAAACTCGTCAGGTCCCCTGAGTTGTTTTTTCCTATAGAAAAAACTCGTCAGGTCCCCTGAGTTGTTTTTTCCTATAGAAAAAACTCGTCAGGTCCCCTGAGTTGTTTTTTCCTATAGAAAAAACTCGTCAGGTCCCCTGAGTTGTTTTTTTCCTATAGAAAAAACTCATCAGGTCCCCGGATGTGTTTTTTCCTATAGAAAAAAGTCGTCAGGTCCCCGGAGGTGTTTTTTCCTATAGAAAAAACTCGTCAGATCCCCTGAGGTGTTTTTTTCCTATAGAAAAAATTCATCAGGTTCCCTGAAGTGTTTTTCCTATAGAAAAAAAATCGTCAGGTCCCCTGAGGTGTTTTTTCCTATAGAAAAAAATAGACATTGATCAACACCTAAAATCTGGTACGAACCCTGTTTTCTTTCGTGTTCTGCACCCGGTGTTCTAAGATTGATAATTTATACAGCGTTGTTAAACTAAACAGGAAGTAAAATATGGCAAATGTTTTTTTTCGAAAATGGCATCGATAACATGACCCTAAATCTGGAAACCTTGAGAACATGTCCTCCAAGAAGGTGGCTCGAATTTCTAAATCACTTTAACCCTCTATACAATTTTCATTTTCAGTCAATAGCCTATATTTTAATAATATTAATTAACAACGACAGTTTTCAAATACATTAAAAGATTTCCATGAAATATACTAATACCACAATAAATAGATTTACAATAATACACGAACAAAATTTCCCAACTTACCTTTAGGCGGTGACGAATGATAGTATAAGCCTTGAAAACGACGTCGACGTTTGGGAGGCATTTTTGTTCCTTCTATTTATTTCGTCTCGTTTCGTTTCAATATTTAATTGTTGACAACAAAAACTTTGTTAATTATTTACCCGCCGTGTACAATGAATTCATTAGGGCGGACAATATTTGTTGGTTTAGTTTCCGTTTTACAATTCTCATCGATAAATGGAAGAAAACTGAACTCGAGGACGACGGTGGCGATGAATGAATGGCATGGAATGACCGAAACAAAATGTAATGACGAATTCAATAATACAACAACTACACGACTCGACAATAACGACGATTGAAGATTACGACCGTATTCACGAAGACTTCGTTGATGTTTAACAAATTGTTACAATTTTTTTTTTATTTTTTACTAGCCACAAATTGTTTTTAATAAAAATTTTCCACACAACATTTCATACATATGAATTTTTAGATATTTCACTTGTCTCTCATTTTTGTTTTGTTGGTGTTATTTTTGTTGTTGTTGTTTTTGCTAATAACATTGCATTGATGTCTATCAGCTCACGTTCACCTCATTTCAACATCGTGTTTGAAACTAATTTATCATATCTTATGACCTGAGGTGGAATTTTTGCATTCGCCATTTTTGTTGTTGTTTTATTATATTCTGTGAAATAGAAATGACACCGGAAAATAAGTCATATTTTTCTCACTTGGGTTTTTACACAAAATGCCATGTATTAGTGTTTTCATATTTTGTCACTATCCTGTTGGACAATTCAATTCATGGCGATGATTATTATAATAATTATTATTATTTTTGTGGTAATAATGATGTTGAAAAAAATTAGAACGAAATGCATTCAGTTAAAAACACACACACATACACTGATGACTGATAGAAATGTATATGAACCATTGCATGCAGAGGGATGAAGTTTTTTTTTAAGGTGGGAGGTTTTGTAATCTATCATTTTTTAATAGGAAATAATTTTTCCTATATTTTTCGGCCGAAATTATATATGGAAGCTATATTTAAATCTGCTTACAAAATCATTTAATCAAATCGGAAGAAAATACATATGGGAACTATGTCTAAATCTGAACTGATATCTTATCCCCTGAGAACCTCAAATAACCAATTGCTATAATTTTGGCTGAAGAGTGATGCTGGGGCTTCAAAATACTTAAGATCGAGCGGAGCCCTTTTACAGGGGCCATGTCAAAACCTTTTCTGCTAGAAAATATTTTAGTCTCCGCTCAAACTTGGAACTTGACGAATATTAAGTGTAGCCACTATTGTTGAAAAAGACACCTTAAATTGGACGTGCCGAGAACATATGAACAGTTCGGTTATTATACGAAGAAGCCATTTTAGTTGTAAAATTCGACTAGGATCCTCAAACTATTTAACCAAAATCGGTTGTAATGCGACAATATGAACCTACTTGAATAGGTCCATTCTGTGACACATATATAACTATCGGATTCGATATTAAAAATGAAAAAAATATATCGGTACCATATATGGGCGCTATGTCTTATCATTAGGTCACATTAAATTTTTTTCTTCGGGAACATTCAAGGCCACATTATAGTACGTTTACATTGTATCGGATTTCGTTAACATAGTGGGTAAAAATTGGCAATATATATTGTAAATATGCCAAATAAATCCTCATACTGTAGGTTAACCCGGTAAAAACTTCTAATGTAAATCCTGTTTTACAGTCAATATTTTTTGATACTGTTATACATTAAATAGCTGCGGATTGGATCTATTTTAGAGTGGAGTCAGAATCAGACACTTCAATGCAATTTTGTAAACACAGTACAGCCCACAGTATTTTGCATGTAGGACGGGTTCTGGCCAAAGAAGATCACTATTGTTGGAATGGACCAAAAACTTAATGTTTGTCTGTTTTTCTGTCTAGTCGCTCTAGAGGCCACAATTATGACAGGAACATCACGAAATTTTACACATAGAAAGAGATCTGACCATGGAGTAAGCATGACAGCTCTGATGAAGACCTTACGGCTAATGAGGGTATATACATTTTGCTACAGCAGACATGTGCCTCATCTAAAATATTGGTTTTGACCCCATGTTTCTTTGGACCAAATCCGTTTCAGACAATTTGGAGTCGATTTAAAAATGACTGGCTGGCTGTTGCGCACGATAACTCTCGAAGGGAGTAACCGATTTCATCCCAACTTTGCACATCCTATTTTTTCTTCTAAACTTTGCTTATGTTAAGATTGCACCGATCGATCCACTTCTTCTGGTACCTCCCCCACAAGCGGTCAATATTTGTAAACCCAATATCGGGCTAATAAATGTCCGATTTGAACCAACTTTTGCACATCATGTTATCTTTACCTAACCTAGATCAAGTTCGAAGATGGGTCCCATTGGTCCACTCCTGCATGTACCTCAATATTTCCAATGTCCGATTTTAACCAAATTGTGCACTACTTATTATTAATGTAGTTACCAAGCCTAAATCTAAGCCGAAGATAAGACTCATTCGCTCACTCCTTCTGGTACCTCCCTAACAAATGGTAGAAACTTTCAAGAAATCCAATATCAGGCGAATGAAATTTCCGATTTTAGCCAAAAGTTGCACAAAATATTATCTTCTCGAAGTCAAAATCAAGTCCTAAGATGGGATCCATTGGTTCACCCCTTCTATATTTCAATATTCTAATATTTTCAATATTTATAAATCCAATATCAGGCGATTGGAATGTCCGATTTGGACCAAACATTGCCCGACCTATCATATTTACCAAGCCTAGATCAACTCAGAAGATGAGACCCATTGGTCCACTCCTTCTGGTACAATCCTCACAAATGTCAGGCGAATGCAATTTCCGATTTAAACAAAACTTAGAACTAACTATTATCTTTACCAAGCCTAGATCAAGCCCGAAGGGTCCTCTCCTTGAATTGAATAACTTATTTTATCAACATCACATTGAAGACCTCCGCTAACCACGGCTGAGGATACATATCAGTTGGCAACGCCGATGAAGACATCTTTCCTTGTTTTTGCCTAGTGCTCTAGATGAATAGAAGTCGAACATAACGAATTTTCACTGGGTAAGGGGATCTGCCCAACTAATTCGAATAGCCAGTCTAAATATTGAACCAAAACTTTTTCGAGTAAATAACAAAATTCGAATCTTATGGAGTAATTATTATACTCCGGGAAAATAAACCATTTTTTTTAATTCGGAAACTATGCCGAAGTGGAGCTGTTGATCTCTAATCGGTCAAGAGAGTAAATATTAAGCAGACTTGAAATACAACCATTTGTATTTTTTGTGTAAAATAACAATATTTTTATTCCGGTAAAAAATGATTTGGAATATTTGCCTCTAAGGAGCTGATGACTTCTAATCGGTCGAAAGAGTACAAATATCTCAAAGAATTACTCGGGCTCGGAATGTAGATCCGCAGAAACATAGAGATCAGTGGTAGTTGTGTAGGGTATCATATGGTTGGCCCCGTCGGACTATACTGCTCCGCTCACTGATTTATATTTGTATATCGGCACAATGTATCTGGCTTGCAGGGATCTCCGAGGAATATTTCGAGAGTCATGTAACCTACTTAAGTCTGTAGAATCCTTACGTACCCTTGCTTGTTTACTTCGAAGCAAGAATTCCCCCGTATACTTCCAGGAATACTTTAGACCATACCATGAGGTATACATTTACAATAGATAAAATCGGTCAGCACCTTCATAGCGGACTATATTATATCATGGAACTGCGCTAGAAACTTTAACATACAGAAAATTATGATGGACTATTGAATGGAGACTATAAAGACCATAAAACTATATTGACATTTTTTGGAAAGAAGTTTTTATTCATTAGGAATATGGAATATCTAATTGCAGCCAAGTTGGCGGCGTTTTAAACAAAAAAAAATTGGAAAATTGGTCAGGTCCCTTAAATGGGGCAATATCCAACATTTTCTGCAAAGACATATTTAGGTCTTCTGCTAACGAATCCAATTGGACACTATAGTTTTTTCCAGTATAAATCTACTTTGTGAACTTTTTATGGTATGTTGTTGTAAAATCCTGCCGAATCTTTGTTTAAATAGCTTTAAAGTCTATTGCCTATTACCTTTTTCTTACAGTGTAATTTCCCATATTCTTATTTGAATATTTGTTAAGGTATGATGAAGTATAATCCATTCCTCCTAGATGTAAAGTTTCACTGATGAATTCGACTCTTTATTGCATCCTAAAGCCCATGAGGGTGTTGACCAAAAACCATTCATAAAAACGGAAGAAGTCAACCAGGCTCAACAAACCTTCAGACGCCGAGGCTAATTGAGGAACGCTAAGAAAATAAAATGCATCGTCAGACAATCACAGAGAACCCCATCACTAAAATTATGAAATAACCCAAATAATGATAACCCACGTAAATTTGAAAATATTTCATTCACATTATCTATCTTAACATGAAATTGCTCATACAACAACTTTATCAACTGCACTGCAATCTCACATGTATTTCCACGACACACATCTACACACAAACGTACCAAAACACACTCACAACATTATGCACCGGTTCGTAATTCACTCATTCACACAATGACACTTTTGACCACTTGTTTGACGTGGGGCGTATCGAATTTGAACGTTGGGTAGCCCCATTAAAAATCACACGTTTTTTATTGTGAATTTCCTTCCGTTCAGTGGCACGTTCTCTCCTAGGTTTGCCTTTTGTTCTATTGCCAATTTGCATTTGTATTGAGTTATTGTATTCGTGAATGTGTGTGTGTCTTTTTTCACCATCCAGTCAATTTGTGTACCGTAGGCGTTGAAAATCTATAAGGCTGTGTCATTTACATTAAAAACTTTTTTTTATTTTTTTCATTTCAAATCCCGTTGAAATTCGAAACAAACAGAAAAAAGAAGTGGACAATCGACCGGACACGTTAACGTGTAGCTAAGAGTGGCGTAGACAAACTGCAACTGACCGACGAGTTTTGAATTCGAAGAAATTATTCAAACTAAATGGCAGCGTACAACTGTAGTTAGATTAGAGAATATAAAAGTGTGAGTGTGTGTGTGTGTTTGCGGGTTTTGGGGGGAGAGGAATAACGGTTTAGTTGTGGCCATAAGTTAATGTTCGAAACTGGCGCAATCTCCATTAAAGGATAATAATAAAATATTGTGTCCAACACGAATAGTGGGTATTCTCTCGAAGATGGTTCTCTCTCTCGTGCAGTGACAATATTTTGTATTATTCTCTTTTGTTTTATTGTCCTTTTTTCCGATTTATGGGGGAGGATTATTATATTTATTTCTCCTTTTTCTAGAGATAACACATTTTCGTGTCCAATTTTGTTTCAATAAACATATGCTTTTGATTTTCGGTTAAAGTGATTTTTTTTCTATTCAGATTTCGTTTCTTTTGTCATTATTGCATGTTGCATTTGTAATGAGCTGTAATGACATAGAGACCCAATACAATGGAGTGCATTATGGAACCGTGTTGTCGAACCCATGGCCCAGCAGCATACGATATATGGTGAAATCGATTTTTTTTTTTTTTTTTTTTTTTTGAAAAGAAAACTAGGAAAATTTCGTCAATACCATGAAATACACACTTAGAATATATAAAATAGGCCAGCACCCTCATAGGTGTTATTTATCATCTGGCAAAATAAAATTACAAAAACTCAGGTTGGAAAACTGTTCTAGTAACTTTAACATACCGAAAATTATGATGGACCATTGTAAGGGTACTATTAAAATCATTGACCTATATTGAACATGTTTTTGAGAAGAAGTTTTTATTCATCTGAAGTACCATATTGTCTGAATCTGAAATACCAAATTACAGCCAGGATGGACGCCTCCGTAAACCAAAAAAAAACGGAAATAGGGCAGGACCTTGATATTGGAGCTATAGCGGGCATTTTTCTACAAAGATAATTTCCTTAATGCCAAGTTACAGCCTTATTGGTTGGAAAATTAAGATAAAGACTTTAAAATACCGAGTATGTAGTGGGAAGTTTATGTCAAAACTTGGACCTATACTGAATATATGACGTGAAAAGGTAGTATAAAAGATAAAGTTTTCCAAAAATTGTAAAACCAATAATGATTGGAAATTGTACAAAACCCCTTCAAAATACCGAAAAAGAGCCCGAATAGACCTTGTAGTGTTTTCTTAGAAAGACAATAGTTCTTCAGTGGGAAACACTTCAGATCTTCTCTGAATTTCTACAGGTTCTCTATACGAAACAACCTAATAGCCTCCTATAAGAGTATCATTTGATATTCCAGACTTCTATGTATAAGAGTCCGACTATAAGAGAACCTCCTTATATACTACAAAATCTTCAAGTCTACGCTATGAAAACCTTCTGGTCTTCGATAAAAGTACTTTATCATTTTCTATAAACATACCTTCAGTTATTTCCAAGAATAAATTTGGACCGTTTTTTTTTCAAGAAGACCTTCTGGACTTCTGGTATGAAATCTTTTGACCTTTTGGACATTTCTTTATGATACGGCTTAATGGTCTCCTATAGGAGAGTATCATTTGATTGACTATAAGAAAACCTCCTGGAATTATATACGTGGAATTTCGGGGCTTATAAAAAATCACTTTAAGTCTACTCTATGAGAACCTTCTGGTATTCGATAAAATTACATTCTCAGGACATTCAGGATTTTCCAGAAATAACTTTTGATTTGTTTTTTTTAAGAAGTCTTCAATGATTAGGTCTCTTGATCTTCAATGTGAAAATGTATTCATCGGGATGATCTTCTGGTCTTGTACTAAGAAAATCTCCTGGTATTCTACGAGAAAATGTGTGAACACATCCTTGCCTTCTATAAGAATATCCCTTGATCTATTATCAGAAGACATCCTGGTCACCTATGAGAAACTTTCCTGGCCCACACGTTCTATGAGAAGATCTCCCCATTATCCATGACAAGACAAATCGATCTTCTTTGAAAGCACATCCAGTTCTTCCAGTAGCAGTTAACTTGACCTTCTATATGACGACCTCCTACTCTTCTATATGAAAACCTTGTGAATTCTGCGAGAAGACTTCCTGATCTTCTGTTTGAAGACCTATTGGTCTTCCATGTGAAAAATTTCTAGTCTTCTTTATGAACACCTCCTAATCCTCACTTCACCACCTCACTTTCTATGAGAAAACCACCTCCCACTTTCCATGACAAGACAAATCGATCTTCTTTGAAAACACTTCCAGTTCTTCCAGTAGCAGTTATCTTGGCCTTCTATATGACGACCTCGTATTCTCCTATATGATAACCTTTTAAGTTCTGCAAGAAGACTTCCTGATCTTCTGCTTGAAGACCTCTTGGTTTTCCGTGCGAAAAATTTCTAGTCTTCTATATGAACACCTCCTAGTCCACACTTCACCACCTCACTTTCTATGAGAAAACCTCATCTTTCCATGGTAAGATATATGGGTTTTCTATGAGAAGAACTTTTTTTCTATGAGAAGTCATTTTGGTCTACTTTGATAAGACCTCCTGGTCTTTTACGAGAAAGCCTCTGGGTCTTCTATAAGAAAATCTCCTGCTCTTCTATGAGAAGACCTTCTCGTCTTCTATGAGAAAGCCTTCTGGTCTTCTATGAGAAAAACTCTACGTTTTCTATGGCCCTCTATCAGAAGACACCCCGATATTCTATGAGAAGACCTCCTGGTCCTCACTTCACGATCATACTCTCTATGAAAAAATCGCCGACTTTCAATGACAAGAACATGTGGTCTTTGATGAGAAGTCCTTTTGATCTTGCAATAGCAGACATTCTGGTCTTCTATAAGAAGATCTCCTGATCTTCTATGAAAATACCTCCTCGTCTTCAATCGAAAGACTTCCTCGTCTTCTATGAGAAGAAGACCTCCTTGTCATCTACGAGAAGACTTCCTCGGTCCTCCTGCTCATCTATGAGAAGCCCTTTGGTCTTTCCATGTGAAGACCTCCTGCTCTTCTATCAGAAGACTTTCTGCTCATCTATAAGAAGACCTTCTGATATTCTTTCAGAAGTCCTGCTATTTTATGAGAAGAAATTGGGTCTTCTTTGTGAAGACCTTTTGGTCTTTTATGCGAAAACCGTTGGTCTTCTATAAGAAGACCTTTGATCTTCAATGAGAAGGCCTTTGGTCTTCTATGTGAATACCTTCTGGTGTTCTATTTGAAGACTTTCTGGTCTTCTATGAGTAAACCTTTAGTCTTCTATGAGAAAACCTACTGTTATTCTATCAGAAGACTTCTTGCTCTTCTATGAGAAGACTTTCTGGTCTTACAGGAGAAGATATCCTAGGTATTCTATGAGAAAACCCCCTTGTCTTCTATAAGAAGACATTCTAGACTTCTATGAGAAGACAGCCATGTATTTATGGCTTTCTGGTCTTCTATAAAAAGAAAATTGGTCTTCTGTAAGAAGTGCTTCTGATCTATCAGGATAATAACTTGCAGAAGAGCAGAAGGTCTATTTATAAAAGGACCTCCTGAAAACTTCAAGTTTTATATTAGAACTCAGTTATGTCTACTGTGAGAAGAACTTTTTAAGACCTTCTGATCCTTTTCATTTTGGTCTTCTACTAAAATACATTCTTGACGTGACCCTGATCAAAGGTCCACCCCTTTGTACATTTTTGAGCGAAGTTGACTATCGGATTTCTAAAAATATGACCTGCAGAACAAAACAACAATTTTGAACTGAAAAACATATTGAATTATTTATAATTTTTTTTTGGTGGACAAAATCTTGGATAATGCCTACGAATACATTTCGTCATTCGCATTTTCTAACGAAAATCGTTCTCTAAATTGTATTTAATTGCAATAGATTTCCCACGCATTGTTCTTTTTTCGATTTCAGTGAATTGCAATGAAATTGCTTAAATTTTTAATTTGAAAAAAAAAATCAATACAACAAAATATCACGATAGGGTTTCTATACTCTACATGGTTCGAACTGACTCAAAAACTTAGGTAATGCGTAGACAATGTCTCTAAAGTATTTTCAATATATTTGTAAAGAATTATTTAAGCTAATTTTAGAATTTATTGGTGATTATGTCAAACATTTTCAACTCGCAGCTTAGAGTTTTAAATTAATCCCAATATTTCCAACGCAATAACTTTTTTGTAACGCCCCCTTGAATCAATTACCGAATACCATAGAAAAACCTATGTGTCAACATTTTTTTTTCTACATTTTTTTTCATTTAAAAATTCCAGAAAAAAAAAACTCAACAAAAATCACGAAACATTTTTGCCACCTCATTTAAATCAGATACCATTTAAGGGATAGCTGTCATTTTGTTCCCGACATATTTCCATGATTATCAGTCATCATTGTTATTATTAGGGTATATCATACGGCAGGATTATATGTCCCTAACATAAAATTGCATGTGAAACATATCGCTGTAGTGGTTGTTTTTGTTGTTGTTGTGGGAAACTTTGTTTGCCTTTGTTTTCTGGTTTTCAATTGTTCCATATAAAAATGTTTATAAATAATTAATTACTTGCGGTCAGTTGCATTCTGGCCGCAATTACATTGTTTAGGTTGTTGATAGTTTCTTTTTTTTCGGTAAAAGTATATAATAGAATAAACGGTGTTAAACAACAACAACGGGGTGGAAGGTTAGGGTATGGAAATCGTGGTTGAGATTTAAATAATGTCTGGACACACTTTCATATAAAAAAACCAAGTGCTCTTGCAGGATAATTGATTTTCCAATAGCAGCCTCATATACTATGGATATTATAGAAAGCCAAAGTGCGCTCAAACAGAAGACAATGAAAAGCTACTTAATAGAGACAAGCAGGTCTGAATTTAGAAAACTAAAATATATTCCTATAGGAGATCAGATAATCATACAAAAATATTAAGTAGCCTAATATTTATTAAAAACAAAACGGAGAGTATATTTTTCTTTTTATAATGCCTCAAAAATTGTTAAAGAAATTTCTCCTACACAAAACAATTTTGTGCCAATAATTTAACCTCAATCAGTTAATAGTTTTGTTGACAAATAAATTGAAAGCAAAAATTTCTTAATTCGATTTCAATTAACTGCCCTACAGATATACGCATTTTCAAGGTTATTAATTAAATGTCTTTTAATAAGGAAATTTGTCATTAATAACAATTACTAATAACAATAACAATATATATTAGAAATTATTTATACATTTTGGTTTTGTTCTCCTTGGGCACAAAAGAAAGATAAATAAGTGTGATTAATAAAACAAATTAATGTCCTTGTAGTTTATAAAGTAAACTATGATAAGACGAAGAATTAAGCCACATAAAAACTTCAAGTGAGTATTGAATCGTAGATGTAAAGGGTTTCCCAAAATGGATATGATAACAGGCAACATGCCTTATCTGTGCGATGCCAATCCTTGAGAACGACTTGGAATTGATTGATTTATATCTCCAATTACATTACAATGTGTTGCCTGAAATCTTCGGAGAAATTCGACAAAAACCTTCGTGACCTTCAAAATACCGAAAATTTCATATTAACCTATATGGAAAATTTTCAGCGAGGTGATCTAATACTACATACTTCCAAATAAGAACCACATCGGTAGAGGCAATCCGATTTAAAAACTCAAAATTGCAAATTAACGTCACATGGAAAAATGTACCTATGTATTGATGCTAGGTCTAAACATTGACCCGCATTTCAATACTATACTGTAACACAAGTAAAAATGTCGCTAAGTTCAACCGAGCGGAAATTTTTATACTCTCCATCATGAAGTGAACATATAAAATACCTGTAACCTGTAATCTTTTATACATTACGGGCTATGCCATGGTAAATTTTTGATTTGACACCCAATTAGAGCAAATTGGGTTGCCATTATATCTATCCTAAAAAATTTACCCATATTAATAATTATTGGTAAAAAGATGTTAATTAGAACCCAATGACAGCCAATTCAGTTAAAAAAAATTGCCAAAAATCCGTTCTTTGATAAATGTGGATCAATGATAAAAAGTGAACCAATTACCTATGAGAACCCAAATATCAAATTACAGATAATTCCATAGAAAAATCCCAAAAATAACGGATAATTGGGGTACCGTTATGTGGGGGCTATAGTAAAACATTGATAATTGTTTTACCCTCAGCCTTATGGCTAATAAGGCTATACTAACTTTGATACGGCAAAAATGTACTTCATCGAAATATTGGTCTTCGACCTCATGTTTCTTTGGAGCAAATCCGTTTCAGACAATTTGGATTCGATCTGGCCGGTTGATACACATGATAGCTCGAACTTTGTAAATTGTATTATTTTTGTTCCAAACATAGTTCAAGTTCGTAGATAGGGTATTTCTTCTCGTACATCCCCCACAAAATGGTCAAAATTGTGTTAAAAAATTAATGCCATAATATCATGCGAACGAACTATCCGATTTTAACCAAACTTTAAACAACCTAATCCTTACCAAGCCAAGATTATGTTCGAAAGGGATCCTTCTGGAAGCCCCCCACGAAGAGTCAAATTGTCAAAATTTTAAATTCAATATTTGGCGAATGGTATGTCCGATATGATCCTAACTTTGCACATCGAAATAATTTTTTTTTTTTTTTTGCAAACTCCAATTAAGTTCGAAGATGGAGGCAAAAATTTCACTCATTCCGGTAGCTTCCCCACAAAATTATGACAATTGTGCTGTAAATGCATCATGCGAACAGAGCATACGAATCGAACCAAACCTAATAGTTTTAACCACACCTGTATATTGTTGGGAAATGGGAGCTGTGGTTTTAGTACCGAAGATGGAGGCAAAAATTTCACTCATTCCGGTAGCTTCCCCACAAAATTATGACAATTGTGCTGTAAATGCATCATGCGAACAGAGCATACGAATCGAACCAAACCTAATAGTTTTAACCACACCTGTATATTGTTGGGAAATGGGAGCTGTGGTTTTAGTACCTCCCCCACAAAGGATACAATTTTGAATCTGTATAAAATTTGAAACTGAAACTGTATAAAAATAAATATGAAACGAACCTAGCCTATATCGAACTCAAAGAAGTGGCCCATCAGTACACTCCTTCTGGTACCTCTCCCACAAAGTGTCAACATTTTGAAAATTTGTTGCTCCAATATCATGATAATGGAATGTCTATATTGATCCAAACTTTGCAAATCGTAATATTAGGTTGGGGAAAATGAAATCCATTTCATAGATTCCGTTCAGAAATGTTTGATGTTAAAGATGCACCTCGCACAAGTATCCCGGTCCTCTGAGAAATGATCGAAGTTTACCGCCATGTTTGCAGTCGTAACATCACCCAGGAGCTAAAAATTCACAATGACCAGAAATAACCAGAATTGGCCAACAGGAGAGGTGTCTTGTTCCACCAGGACAACGCTAGGCAACACAGTGACTCGCCAGAAACTTCGGAAGCTTGGCTGGGAAGTTTTAATGCATCCGCCTCACAGTCCGGACTTAGCACCAATCGATTATCATCTATTTCTTGCATTGCAAAATTTCTTTAATGGTAAAAATTGGTATCTAGGAATGATGGTGAAAATCGACTACTAGAGTTTTTTGCACATAGGAGCAGGGCTTCCATGAGAGAGACATAATACCAATATCCCAAAAGTATACCAAAATTTATCATTTTTCGTAGAGAGATTTGCTACCAACCCTTAAGAAAATGCCTAAAATTCCCAAAATACCGAAACCTTTATATGGCGGCTTAGTATGAAGTTGACCAATATTGATAATTGTTGGTAGATAGAAAAGCATTCTTAAACTCCAAAAACTACCGAATAATGGTGAGTACCATTATCCCAAAATGTGGACTCATTTTTAATAGAGAAATTTGCTAACCAATGAGAACCCATAATAGTAATTTACAGTCAATTATGTTAAAAACCCAATACTAAACCTATATTTAGGAGTAAATAGATAGATGCACAATTTTAAAGCTTTATCTTAAATTTGCGAGATCTATCGTGATTTCAACAGACAGTCAGGACCGGCATGCATAAATCGACATAGAGGTGTTGAAAAGGGAATGACAAATTTAATATACACTTTACCTTGTGGAAGCCCAAATTATACCTACTTCGGTGAAAAATATTGTTAGGGCCCTCAAATTATCTATAATAGAAAGGTACACATTAGGGTTACGACTTTTTGACTTTTTTTATCAAAAATTAATAAAAAAAGTTTATTCGATTCATTAATTATTATTAGCGGAGAAGTATAGTAGAACGGGCCGAGCATATGACCATATGATACCCTACGCAACTACTACGGAGCTCTAAGTTACTGCGGATCTATATCCCGAGCCTTGGTAATATTTCGCGATATTTGTACTCTCTTGACAGCTCCTCTGCGCCATCTTTTCCGAATCATGTTTTCCCGGAGTAAAAAATTATATCATTATTTGTGATGTTCGTCTGATACACACAACGTCTAGAGTGACTAGAAAACAAGACAAAATAAAGTTTTTGGTTCATTTCATTCACATTAGATGAACTTATCATCATTGAAAATTATATGCGTCGTCCTTGAACATAATCGAAACCTCATGTAAAATTTCATAACCATGATCAAACCAGTAAGGAAAGTAGTAAAGTCGGGCGGGGCCGACTATATGATACCCTTCACCACTATGGGTATATTAAACAGGACTATTATCATGAAATTGTATGAAATAAAATATGTGATATTTATCTAAATGTGAAACGACCTAGATCTATCCATAAACATGTCATTCGTTTCTTACAATGGGACAAAAGTATGTAAATCGACTTCAAAAAAATATCAATAGTTAATCCATTGGGCTATGTCTGTACTTCTAGAAAACCCAACTACGTTATTCTATGCTCAATTTTGTACGTTGTGCAAAATTTGATGTCAATCTAACAAATATGAGGAGTTTGATGCACAATTTACTTATATATGGATGCTAAAATGAACCTATTTCAACGAAACTTGGTACAGGTTAGGTTATACTACTTTCAGTACGTTTTGTTCCTATCAGATATATATTTGTTCCTTGGTGCGTCAATTACTTAAAATCAATCTATAATATAAGGGAGCTATATATAAATCTATACCGATTTCCTCGAAACTTGGCAGACATAATTCTAGGCTCAATTCAGTACGTAATGCCAAATTTAGTGCAAATCGAAAGATATATAGGGACTTTGGTGCACCATTTACAAGAAATCGGACGAAACTATATATGGGAGCTATATCTTAATCTGGACCGATTTTCACAAAACTTGGCAGAACTCACTCTAGGCTCAATTCAGTACGTTATGCCAAATTTCGTGCAAATCGAAAGATATATAGGGACTTTGGTGCACAATTTACATAAAATCGGACGAAACTATATATGGGAGCTATATCTAAATCTGGACCGATTTTCACGAAACATACCAGACATAATTTTATGCTCAATTCAGCACGTTATGCCAAATTTCGTGCAAATCGAAAGATATATAGGGACATTGGTGCACCATTTACATGAAATCGGACGGAACTATATATGGAGCTATATCTAAATCTGGACCGATTTTCACGAAACATACCAGACATAATTTTATGCTCAATTCAGTACGTTATGCCAAATTTCGTGCAAATCGAAAGAAATCGGACGAAACTATATATGGCAGCTATATCTAAATCTTGACCGATTTTATCGAAACTTGGCAGACATCACTCTAGGCCCAATTCAGTACGTTATACCAAATTTCGTGCAGATCGCAAGATATATAGGGACTTTGGTACATCATTTATATTAAATCGGACGAAAATATATATGGGAGCTATATCTAAATCTGAAATTATTTTCTCGAAACTTTGCACACATCATTCTAGGCTCAATTCAGTACGTTATGCCAAATTTCGTGCAAATCGAAATATACATAGGGACTTTGGTGCACAATTTACATGAAATCGGACGGAACTATATATGGGAGCTATATCTAAATCTGGACCGATTTTCTCGAAACTTGGCAGACATCACTCTAGGCCCAATTCAGTACATTGTACCAAATTTCGTGCAAATCGAAAGATATATAGGGACTTTGGTGCACAATTTACATGAAATCGGTCGAAACTATATATATGGGAGCTATATCTATATCTGGACCAATTTTCTCGAAACTTGGCACACATCATTCTAGGCTCAATTCAGTACGTTATGCCAAATTTCGTGCAAATTGAAAGATATATTAGGACTTTGGGGCACCATTTACATGAAATCGGACGAAACTATATATGGGAGCTATATCTAAATCTGGACCGATTTTTATGAAATTTTACACACATCATTTTAGACCTAAATGATTAGGCTGTACCAAATTTCGTGCAAATCGAATGATATATAGGGACCTTTTACATTAAATCGGTTAAATATATATATGGGAGCTATATCGAAATCTGAACCGATTTTTTCCAATTTCAATAGGGATTGTCTTTGGGCCAAATTAAAATCGGATCATACATGCGACCTGTACTTTGTTCACAAAAATACATGACAGACAGACAGACAGACAGACAGACGGACGGACATGCATAAATCGACTTAAAAGTGATTCTATGCATATTCTCAAAAGGAACCATGTGCCTATCTGGTTTCCTTTTGCCTGTTACAAAAATATGCACAAAAACATAATACCCTGTACCACAGTGTGGTGAAGGGTATAAATAAGTAATCATATTAATTAAAATTATCGCACCCACAAACAGACAACAATATAATTGGTTTAAATATAAAGGTTAACCACTCCTCTCGGATATACTATAAACATTTCAAGTCTATGTGCATAGAGATAATACACCATAGAATACAAATTTTGTAATTTTTCACATAAAAGTATGGGCCCATTTGACCCGCTTAATAAGGATCGATCTTCATCAGAACGGTCATGGATATATCGACATTGAATCAATACTAATCCACAATACACTGTTTGGGTATTCCAGGGAACATATGGATATGTTGAAAACGGAACATCAAATTTTATGGTGGGGGGAAACATAATGTTCTCTAAAAGTTTGAAATTCTTTATTATTATTTTTAAAATAACTCCTATTTATTATTAGCCCACAATTTCTAGATTTTTTTAATGTGAATTACTTCATACTAATTAAAATTGAATATGAATGTATTTATAGTCCCCAAAAAATGTTTACTGACTCGTGTGTCCATTTCGAAGGACATGAGAAGTCACAACTGT